>NC_056729.1:1610935127-1611187627 GCF_019279795.1 Protopterus annectens | reverse complement strand
TGAAATATACTGATAAACAAATTGTAAAAAGTGAATGGGGAAGAGAGATCAGACAGCTAACCATTAGTCCAAAGTATTTCAATATTTCTAATGTGTTTGCAAAAGGTGCAAGCCAGAGGTTTAAATTTAAATTAACTATTCTTTCTTTTTTAATTTAAGGGAGGCGTAACTCTCCTGGACAGAGTAAAAGAATTAGCACACCTTTTTCAGCATGGAAATTATGGAGGAAATTGTGGACATTAAGGTGATGAGTCACAGCTGTTTATCTTTGGAGATATATACAAAGTCTTATTCCTTCAGCTGAGCACTGAATTACTACACATATGTAATTTGGACTTTGTAGAGTTACAACAGTCATGGGTGCCACTAAGTGAGTTTCTACCCTGCTTTATTTCTGAATGCGGATTATCAACTATATTTAAAGATGTGGATAAATATATGGCCTCTGCTATTTCTATTTTTGATACACTGGGACAAATCTTGCTTTTGTTACAACAAAACATCCTGGGGGTATGTCAGAAAAATGTATTCCATGGTTGGAGAAGTTTGACTGAAAAGTATTTGATAGACTGTATTTTTTTCATTTTATTTAATGTTCCAGAACTATTTATTCCCTTACCCCATGTATAAATGGCCAAGGGCAATATATTATTAGTCAACTGTTTACATTAGGTTTGAACACAAGACTTCTTCTGCATTTTCCTTGATCTTTGGTTCTCTGAAAGGTTATCCATTGTGACCATTTTTTTTGTGTTGGGTATGGAACCCTCTGTTTGGAAAATGAGACATTTACTTTGGAATCAGCTCATTCCCTTTAAGCACATAATATCTCACTAGCTTAAATCTTTGTGCTGACAGTATTTTACCAACTTGTCTCAGTCATAGAACTGATGTGATGAGAGGTAATATGCATCTGTTTAATTGTTTTGGTTCCCTTTAAGGGGTTGCGATTAATAGACTTAAGGCTCAGGTATGTTGTAGAGGAGGCTTTTCTAAGCCAATGTGGAATAATTTTAGAATTTGGATATTTTCCTTCCTCAGTTATCTGGGAATGAAAATAGCCTGTCTTATAGGTTCATAGGTTCATATTGGCCCAAGGGCCTAAGTAAGCCTAGCCAACAAGGTTCCCTGACTTACACCATCCAAGAAAGTTATTTTCCTGTGCCCCTGTCTAGCAGAGCCAGAGAAGTGATCCCCGGGGTGTAGATTTTTCTTGAAGAGTGCTAATGAGGAACTTTGTTTGACACAGATGGGTAGATTTTTCCAGAGTATAGGAAGTCGCTGGGACAGGAATCTATTCCTCCAGCATGTCCTGTTTATTGGGGTGACAAGGGTTAGGGCCCTAGAGTGTGTAGTTCGGGGGGATTGGGATTTCTTTAGGTGTAGCATGTCCAACAGCTCTGGGTTTGATATAGCTTTATATGTTAGGCAGAGATCACCTTGGAGTAGGCGATAGGCTATGGAGTAAAGCTGGAGTTTTTTGAGATGGTCAGTGTAGGGCATCTGTTTGAGGCCAGTAATCCTCTTTGTGAGGTACTTCTGTGGCCTTTCCAGCTGCTGCAGATGTCTTGTGAGGCACATTCCAAAAGGGGCATTGTACTCTATAATGGGTCTAATGAGTGTTGAGTAGAGGGGAACAATGACCTCTTTTTTCCTAGATGAGAATCCTTTTGTGATGAGGTGTGCCACTTAGAAGGATTTCATGACTACTGTGGCAATGTGATTATCAAAGGAGATACTACTGTCCACCTGGGTCCCAAGGTCTTATCACACATTCAGCATTAAATAGACTGCCGCCTATGTGGAAGTTCATGGGTACAGAGTTTTTACCAAAGTGGATGACACTGCACTTTTTGGCATTGAGCTAAATGCCATGACTCTGACACCAGGCATCTGTCTCAGTGAGGCCCTTCTGTATGATGTCCACATCATTTGCGGAATCAACTATGGCTTCTAGTTTGCAGTCATCTTCAAACTTTATTAGCCAAAGGCCTTCTGTGTTAGCCTGTACTTCACAGGAGAGGTCCCAGGACTGAACCCTGTGGTATTCCACTTGCCACTGGTTTGAAATCAGATTTGGAGTCTGCAACCTTTACAGTGTGGGTTCTGTCAGTGAGCCAGTTGGCAACCCATCTTGTGATGTAAGGATTTATACCTAGTTTAGTGAGTTTATCTATAATTCCAGAATGGGGGATTGTGGAGAAAGCCTTGGTGAGGTCAAGATAAGCTGTGTGAACCACCTTACCCTCATCTACAGCTTCGGTGACTGCCTCAAAGAGGTCGATCAGGTTCAGGAGGCATGATCTGCCTTTCACAAACCCAAACTGGGTGGGGTCCAGAGTTTGGAGGTTACCAATGTCCTTGTTTATGAGTTCTATGATGATACATTCCATGGCCTTACAGACCAGGCTCATCAGGCTAATAGGGTGATAATTCCCTGGACCAGTGGTGGCTCCCCCTTTGTGGAGTGGGATAACTGTTGCTGTTTGCCATTCATTGAGCACAAAGCCTGATGTGAGGCTATGACTGAACATGGTGCTTAGGTGGGGAGTCAGTTTGTTATGAAGTTCATGTAAAACGAAGCCTGGGATGTTGTTTGGTCCCACAAATACTGTGTTTTTGGCTTTAGAGAGTGTGCAGCTTTTACCTGCATAGTTGTAATTACAGGGACTCTGCATTCTTCCTGTATAGATATGGGCCCTTTAGAGGGTAACAGGGGGGTAAAGTTAGCACTGAACCTATCTGCCAGGATGTTGGCAATATCAGTTGGTTCTGTAATTTTCATGCCATTGTGCTTGTAACTCAGAGCAGATCTGGGTGTTGCCACTGAGATTCCTGACATAGCTATAGAATTATTTGTGGTTGTCCTTAGAATCAGTGGCAATTTTGTTTTTGTAGCTAGCTTTGGAGGATCTTATAAGGGATCTTAGCTTCTTACTGAGGCTGACCAGGGAGCTCCTCCACTTATGGGATTTTACCCTCTTTTGCAGCAGTTTCTTCTTTCTGTTATAGAGTTTGTTTATGACAGGGGACCACCAGATTGGCTTCCTTTTTTTGGAAGATAGCGTCTTAGTTCTGTTCGGGATAGCATGATCCATGCACTCATGTCAGTGCTTATAGAGTGCATTTGTGTAGGATTCAGCAGTCGTAACTGTATTGTCCATCTGCGTGGGTGTCATGAAGTTTGCCACTTCTGTCTTAAGAAGCATGAAGCTGCCTTTGGAGAAATTGTTTACCATGGTTTCCTTAATAGGGGGCTGGGGGTGGGATGTGGATATCTAGGGTGTGTAGCTTATGGTTGGATCTGACCAATGAGGAGTTGACTTCGTGTGAAACACTGGTCACTCAAGTTGGTAATGACTATGTCTAGGATATTGTTGCCCCTGGTGGGGGTGTGGATAACTTGATCCAGGGGGGTGCACTTTACATGCTCGAAACAGGAAACACCCAAATCCGACTAGCATGACACGTAAGGAGCGAACCGCGAATACGTCAAACGAATGAAACCACGAAAGTGGAAATATTGAATTTACATAGTTGGCCCATCTGTGGTATAGCTCTATAAGGTAAGTGTGCGATAGTTACGGACCTTAGAGTTAGGAAGGGGTTAAGGTAAGTGCATAGGTGGTAGTGTATGTAAGGTTTTGTTTAGGTAATGTATGTAAGGTTTAGTGTGGGTTTTGTTAAGTGTATGTGTGTGGAATATATAGTTTGTTTGGGTATAGCTCCGTAGGGGAAGTGTGCGGTACTTACGGACCTTAGGGTTAGGGAGGGGTTAAGGATAGTGCATAGATAGTTGTGTATGTGGGGTTAGTGTAAGGTTAGCACTAGGGTTTGGTGCTTTAATTTAGGGTTAGAAATATGGTTTTGGTTAGTTTATGTATGTGCTTTTTTTATCGTGTTTGGGTAGGTAGTGTGTTGCGGGTGGTGGATTGGCTGACTATGACGGTTCATGGTTTTAAATTTCACACTTTAGTACGTTCGACGTATTCACGGTTTGCTCTTTATGTGTTGTGCTATTCGGATTCGGGTTTATGTGTTTCGAGCGAATAAAGTAGACCCAATCCAGGGCACTGGAATTTATGAATTCCAGAAAGCGTTGAGCGAAGGAGTTGGTACATGAGTAGTTTTCCCAGTTAATGGTGGGGTAGTTGAAATCACCCATTATTAGGGTGTTTGGTTGAACCCTAATATTTTCCAGTATACCAAGAAAAGAGGAGTGGGAATCCTGGAGCATGATGGGTTATCTGTAGCAAGCTACAATTTGGATTACAGTTTTGCCTAGAGTTAGTTGCACTTGGACAACCTCGGATGCATTATGCTGAGCAACTAGACTGGAGGTGTGGATATCCTTAATGAATATGAACACATCTCCACCTTTGGTGTTCCGGTCCAGGTTAGATGGCCGAAAAGTGTAGTATGAGTTATAGCCTGGTAATGCAGGGGTGCACTGTGGTGCCTTGAACCAGGTCTCAGTCACTGCATAGATATCGATGTTTGCCATTTTAAGGAGTGCCTTGAGGGAGTGAATTTTAAGATTTAGACTTCTAGCACGGAGTAGCATTACCCTCAGTTTTTACTTGCCTGTTCCTGTTACGGTGGTGAATTTGTCATTTGAACCTTGCCTAAAAAAGGCACTATAGGGATGGCAAGAGCCTTAGCCAGTATCCAGAACCCCAGGGGTGACAGGTGCAGGCCATCTCTGGAAAATCATCATGGTCTGTCGTCCATGTCATCACAGGCAGACAGATGCTGGATCCCCTTAGAATGACATCAGAAGCTTAGCCAATTGTTGAAGTCAATTTTTGTCCTTGTACTGTGGTATCATTCTGGGGGATGGCAGGATGCTACTCAGGGCTAGAGTCATAACTGCCTAGGCTACAAGATCAGAGAGCTCTTCCATGTCTCTTTTCATGTAGTCCAGGGAGGTACATCTCAGATCATTCACACCAACATGGAAAATGACAGAATCATATTTGTACTTGTTGTGGAGTGACCTGAGTGCATGGGTTATGTGGCAGATCTTGGCACCCAGCAGGCAGCTGAGAGTAACCTTCTCCTTGTTTAGCCTGGTGAGTGGGACATCAGTGTGCCTGACTATGGAGTCATCTATGACTAGTGTGTTGGGTATGTTGTTTTGCCTTATGGGCTGTGTTTGAGTGGCACACTGAGTCTGTGGGCTATGTGTCATTTGGGTTGTGTTGGTGGGGTGGAGGTTGATTGCATTTATGCTTTGGAGGTCTCTGTGGCTTGAGCAGATTATTATTGAGAGCCTCCATGAATGTTTTTGTGTTTCTATGTGTGGATTTTGGTGGTGTAGGTTTAGTGGGACTATGTGATGTATGTGGTGAGGTGCAAGTGTTTACCTTCTCCTCTTGACTATCAAGTTCAGTCCTGGATGCAGAGAATGTTACCTCCAGTTTAGCTAGATAAATGCATCTCTCACAGGTTGCAGTGCTGGATGGTAGGAGGAGAGGTTTGTCTGTGTACATGAGGCAATTTCTGCATTGCCCCAAGATGCCCAGATTCATCAAATAGACAGGAGAGAACACTGGGAGCTGACCCTTGGACATGCATGAATAAAAAACTATTTTCCTCTAGACAAATGAGGAAAGTAAGTACAAAAACTGTTTTTCTCTAGGTAATGAGGAAGGTTAAGTGCTGTAGTAATTTGTAGCTTATTTAGTGCTTACAACAAGTTCTGATCAAGTGCTGAGCACGAATAAGCAAATTCAAGTGCTATAACCAATAATCTGTATCTAAAGTAGACTAGTTACAGGAAAGAAACAAGTGTAAATGCTAGAAGGCTTCCCTCCAACACAGAAAGGCTTGGGGGGCTCAGGAGCATACAAGCAGTCCTGGATACAGCACATCTGTATCTGGACTAGACTAGTTACAGGAAAGGTGGGAAACAAGTGCAAATGCTGGCTTTTAAACCAGAAGGTTGAAAGAGATGGAAAAACTGCTCAAACGGCCAATAAACTACAATTTCTGGGCCAGAACCACTCCTTATGTGGTAGATAGGCTACCTAGTGCTTACCATTCCCACTGATAAGCTGGAAGGCTTCTCTGCAACACAGAAAGGCTTGGGGGACTCAGAAGCTTACAAACAGTCCTGGATACAGTAAATCTGTATCTGGACTAGACTAGTTACAGGAAAGATGGGAAACAAGCGCAAACACGGGCTTTTAAACCAGTAAGTTGAAAGAGATAAATAACTGCCAAATGGCCAATAAACTACAATTTCTGGGCCAGAAACCACTCTTGTGGTAGGCTACTTAGTGCTTACCACCACTCCCACTGACAAGCTAGAAGGCTTCCTTCCAATGCAGAAAGGCTTGGGGGGGGGCTCAGAAGCTTACAAACAGTCCTGGATACAGCAAATCTGTATCTGGACTAGACTAGTTACTGGAAAGGTAACAAACAAGTGTAAATGCAGGCTTTTAAACCAGAAAGTTTAAAAAGATGGAAAAACTGCCCAAACGGCCAAAAAACTACAATTTCTGGGCCAGAAACCCCTCTTGTGGTAGATAGGCTACCTAGTGCTTACCACTCCCACTGATAAGCTAGAAGGCTTCACTCCAACACAAAGGCTGTGGTGGCTCAGAAGCTTACAAACAGTCCTGGATACAGCAAATCTGTATCTGGACTAGACTAGTTACAGGAAAGGCAGAAACAAGCTTAGAATTTTTTTTTTGAAAGTGAAAGGGAGAAAGAAGAAACAGAAGATAATTCAAAATTAAGGACCTAAGTGACTTTACCTTCACAAATGTCCTCTCTGTATTAGGTAGAATGAGCTAGTGACGCTAGACTTGAATAGAGCTGGGATAGAGCTGAACTGATGGGACTGGTAGGAGTGTCTGGAGTCAAAATATGATCTCACTGTATTCGGTTGAGTGAGCAAATGAGATAGACCCAGGAGGAGTGTTCAAATGCAAATTTACAGGAGGGGCAGGCAACTTCAAAGCCACCAATATTAATACCACAACAAGAACAGGGAGGGCAGGCGGGAAACTAAATGCAGAGACATATGAAACAATTAAATAGAAAAATAAATAATTAGAGAGAGACACAGACCACAATATTGAATGAAAAAATTAAATAGACAAGAATAAAATACAGTACAATCTTTAACACTGCAAGTTTGTACTTAACTCAGCTAGTAATCCAGTTGATTGTAGGTATGTAGCAAAAGCCAAACAACTCAGATATTGAGCAGTACTAAATTCCAAGATATGTGACTAACACTTATAAATACAGAAAAACCCTCCAGGCCTAGAGTTTAACAGTGAATATCCATGAAGTGAAACAAAATAGCCCCCACTAACTGCAGAGACAGGAAGAGACCACAGTATTCTATAAAACAATGAAACACAAACTACAGAGAGACACAGACCATAATATTGAATGAAACAATTAAATAGGCAAAAATAAAATGCAGTACAATCTTTAACACTGCGAGTTTGTACTTAATTGGCTAATGACGTTGACTGTAGGTATGTAAACAACTCAGAAACTGAGGAGTAATAAATTCAAAGATATGTGACTAATACTTCTAAATACAGATAAACCCTCTAGGCTAAGAAATTAACAATGAATATCAATGAAGTGAAATACAATTGCCCCCACTAACTGCAGAGACACAGAGACCACAGTATTCTATGAAACAATTACAAAGAAAAATAAATATCTACAGAGAGACACAGACCACATTACTGAATGAAACAATTAAATAGACAAACATAAAATAAAGTACAATCTTTAACACTGCAAGTTTGTACTTAACTAGTAATGCAGTTGATTGTAGGTATGTAGCAGAAGCCAAACAACTCAGATATTGAGCAGTAATAATACAGGAAACCCTCCGGGCTAAGAGTTTAACACTGAATATCAATGAAGTGAAACACAATAGCCTCCACTAACTGCAGAGACAGAGAGAGACCACAATATTCTATGAAACAATTAAACAGAAAAATAAATAATTACAGAGACACAGACCACAATATTGAATGGAACAATTAAATTGACAAAAATAAAATGCAGTAGAATCTTTAACACTGCAAGTTTGTACTTTAAATCAACTAGTAATGCAGTTGATTGTAGGTATGTAGCAGAAGCCAAACAACTCAGTTATTGAGCAGTAATAAATTCAAAGATATGTGGCTAATACTTTCAAATACAGAGAAACCCTCTAGGCTAAGAGTTTAACAGTGAATATCAATGAAGTGAAACACAATAGCCCCCACGAACTGCAGAGACAGAGAGAGAGAGACCAAAGTATTCTATGAACCAGTCAAATAGAAAATAAATAACCACAGAGAGACATAGACCACAATATTGAATGAAACAATTAAATAGAAAAAATAATATGCAGTACAATCCTTAACACTGCAAGCTTGTACTTATGTCAGCTAGTAATGCAGTTGATTGTAGGTATGTAGCAGAAGCCAAACAACCCAGATACTGAGCAGTAATACATTCAAAGATATGTGACTAACACTTATAAATATAAATACAATGAAACCCTCTAGGCTAAGAATTTAACACTGAATATCAATGAAGTGAAACACAATAGCCCCCACTAATTGCAGAGACAGAGAGAGACCACAGTATTCTATGAAACAATTAAATAGACAACAATAAAATGCAGCACAATCTTTAACATTGCAAGTTTGTACTTGGCTAGTAATGTAGTTGATTGTAGGTATATAGCAGAAGCCAAACGACTCGGATATTGAGCAGCAATAAATTCAAAGATATGTGACTAACACTTATAAATACAGATAAACCCTCTAGGCTAAGTCATGAAACATCTGATTGATAAATAACCTAAATGCTATTCTAGATAATTAGTAATTGGATGAATAGAGAGTTTATAATAGATCAAAAAGCATCTTAGGCAAATTGCCATCAAGCCCTAAACCTTTTTACAGTAGGATTGCCTCTATGACATGTGTCTTGTAAAATCGGTAGATGGTAGAGACACTATTTATGTAGATATTACTAGACTTCCATATGACAAAGAGTTGGATTATCAGTAATGGAAATGTAGTTGGGAGGGCTTCAATTTCTCTACATATGTATGTGTGCTTAGCTGCTAAGAATGATATAATTAAACTTTGGCTATAACCACAATATTAAGATCCTTGGAAAGTTGAAGAATTAATTGTTTTATAGGATGTTATTGGAGCTCATGCTTCCTTTATTTCTGATTTGTCTTTAATATCTTGGTTACTTGTCAACCCTTAAAATCTAGCTTGAGGGATGTCGTGCCCTTAACAAGTATTTGAGATATGGAGTTTTTTTTCCCCAAGGGAATTATTTAGAATTTTTTGTTGGGATACTCACCATATGAACATGTTGAGCTACTGAATGTTACATATTTAACAAAGGATAACATTTTATTTTTTATGGCATTAGTAAAGCAAGTTGTAGTAACTGATGTTTTGCATTGTCAGAATTTTTTTTCTGTAACTGCACAATTGATTATTTTTCACTAACAAAAGATGTAGTTGATAAAGATTGAATACTTACCAGACGTTAATGATTCATCTGATGAGTATGTTTATTCAGAAACATTTGATGTCCTTATGGGATCATTTGCATATATCCCGTGGGCTTCCATTACAGAAGGTTTATGATATTACACAGTCAAAAAGTACAGTTTTGTACCTACCATAAATGTAGATGTTCGAGGATCCACATTGCTGCAGTCCTAACTATTGGGTAGTCCGCTGTCCAGTCGGCCCGAATACCAAAGTATAAGGCTGACGTCGGTCAGGGCGCGTTAGACTGACGTCAGTACGTCAGGGTACTAATGCCCATCACCGACGCCATATCCTCAGTCTTTTCTTGCCCCAGATGTCAGAAGACCCTAAAAAGACAAGGCCCAATATACCTGCACCAAAAATATGTACAATATATACAAAAATATCAGCATATAACCTCACCTACACAACCACCCCTAAACACAGAGGGGAAGGAGGGAGGGTAAATTGGACTGCAGCAATGTGGATCCTCGAACATCTACATTTATGGTAGGTACAAAACTGTACTATGTTCTTCGTTCCACATTGCTGCAGTCCTAACTATTGGGTAGAATCCCAAAGCAGAGGTAAGGGAGGCTGGCAAATCATAAAGAAGCAGGAGCTGACAACATGCCTTGCAAAATAGCTGTGGCAAAACCAGCCCTAGACTTAGAGTAGAGAGGAAGGTGATAATGCTTAGAGAAAGTATGCACTGAACTCCAAGTAGCTGCCTCCAAAATATCCTTAGTTGCCACCCCCCTTAGAAATGCTGTTGAAGTGGCAGTAGCCCTAGTGGAATGAGGCCTAATCCCAGCTGGAATCTCCTTGCCATGATGGGAATAACAAAATGCAATGCAAAACCCAATCCACCTAGAAATAGTTTGTTTTGACACAGGCTTGCCCTGCGAACTCAAAGCAAAAGAAACAAACAACTGCTGAGACTGCCTAAAATCCGTAGTCCTGCTCAAATAATAACGCAATTGCCTGTGCACATCTAAAGTGTGCAAAATCTTTTCCCCTTTATTTTGGGGTCTGCATAAAAGTAGGCAAATCATTAGTTTGGTTTAAAGCCACTCTAGAAACCACCTTAGGCATAAAAGAAGGATTAGTACGTAATGATACCCTGTCCTTATGGTAAATCAAAAGGGCTCTACTGCCATAAGGGCCTGCAACTCAGACACCCTTCTTGCAGAAGTAATAGCCAACAGAAAAGCAGTCTTCCATGACAAGTATTTCAATTCAGCAGTAGCTGCAGGCTCAAAAGGTTGTAGAGTAAGTTTTCCAACACAAAATTGAGATCCCAAGCAGGAGTAGGAGCTCTTGGGGGTCTTATATTCTTTGCCCCTCTAAGAAACTGCTTGAACAAAGGATGCGAAAACAATGGTGGGTCACAATCATAGTGAGCTGAAATTGCTGCAGCATGAATCTTAATGGAAGAGAAGGACAAACCTTTGTCCAATAACTCAGTAAGATATTGAAGAGCCACACTCAAATTAGGCTCAGAAATCTCCAAATTCTTTGCTGTACTCCAAAATAAAAATCTCTTCCATTTTCTGCGTACACTTTCCTTGTACTAGGTCTTCTAGCTTCCATAATCACATTTAAAACTTGTTGAGGAAGTTGAGACCTGCTGTGTTTCAACACAGAATATGCCAGGCTGTTAGATGAAGAGAGTGGAGCTTGACATTGAGCAGATGACCGTCCTTCTGAGATAACAGATGTGGAATCAAGGGTAAAGGCCATGGAGGCTTCCTTACCAGACTCCTTAGTAGTGGGTACCAGTGTTGCGAGGCCAATCTGGAGCTATTAAAATCATCCTTGGCTTGTCTTGTCTGACCTTTAAGAGCACCTTTGGAAGAAGAGGCAGAGGTGGAAAGGCATACACATGAAGATTTTTCCAACTGAAAGAAAGAGCATCCACCTTCCAAGCTGTGTGATGAAACCCCTTTGTGCAAAACTTTGGCAGCTGGTGGTTTAGTGGAGAAGCGAACAGATCTATGTCTGGAGTTCCCCAGGACACTGTCAATTTCTGAAATACATGAAGATCCAGTTTCCACTCGTGGGGATCCATGATTTGTCTGCTTAACACATCTGCTAAGGAGTTCTGTGCTCGGCAGAAACCTTGCCTGAAGAGTTAGTTGCAAGCTGGCAGTCTCCCCATAAAATCATTGCTTGCCTGCATAGAGGATAAGAATGTGTTCCCCTTGTTTGTTGATGTACCACATGACAGTTGTGTTGTCTGTTAGAATCAACACCTGCCCTGGAAGAAGTAACTCCTTGAAAGCCATTAATGCAAACTGGACTGCTAACATCTCCTTCATGTTGATATGTAGATGCTGTAGTCTGGCAGGCCACTTGTCTTGTATCCACTTTCCATTTAGATGAGCTCCCAAGCAATGTCCGAGGCATCTGTCGTTAAAATCTGACTCGCCTCTGGCGGGTCACAGAGAGTCCCTTGTTTAGGTGACATTCCTGAGCCCACCACAAAATTCTGTTTGAAGGCAAGGTATTATTTGAATGACAGTGTCCAAATCCTGGCAGTGCTGTGTCCATACATTTTGAGATACCATTGCAGCTTCCTCATATGCAGTTTGGCATTGGGAAGCACCAGAATACAAGATGCCATGAACCCTAATGCTTGAAGGACTGTCCTTGCAGTCAGCACGGACTGATGAGATAGTTGATGGAAGTAAAGGATAGACTCTGTTGTTTGTCCGGGGTTAAAAAGGCCATCTGGGCTGCTGTATTCAGTCTCACACCCAGAAAGCACATGTCTTGAGAGGGTACTAGACTGGACTTTATTTCGTTCACAGAATACCCTAGGCATCTTAGCACTGCTATAACATATTCCAGATGCTGTAGAAGGTCTTCCTTTTCTTGAGCCAGAATCAGGCAATCGTCCAAGTAAGGATAGATTTGAATTCCTTGTAGCCTGAAGTAAGCTATCACTGGAGCCAGAACCTTTGTGAATACTCTGGGCAGTAGATAAGCCAAAGGGCAATGCAGAGAACTGATAATGAGAATTTCCAGCTCGGCAGATACTTCCTGCAACTTAGTCTTATAGGCACATGAAGGTAAGCTTCCTTGAGATCTAAAGTTACCATCCAGTGATCTTTGCCCAGCAGAGGTAAAAGCTGTTGTAACGTCAACATCTTGAACTTTGGAATGTCCAGATAAGTGTTGAGGATAGATAAATCCAAAATTGGTCCCAACGTGTTCCCCTTCTTTGGTACTAGGAACAGGCGAGAATAAAATCCTAGGCCCCTTTCTGATACAGGGACTGGCTGAATGGCCCCTATTTGGAGTAACAGAGAAATTTGCTTGTGAGCCTCTGTCCTTTGTGGTGGAGGAACGTCTGGCATGCCTTTGAAAGGGGGCAATGTATGGAAATAAAACCTGTAACCGTGGTGAATGATATCCAACACCCATCTGTCTTGAGTAATTAAATCCCAATTTTCTTTGAAAAGAGACAGTCTTCCTCCCAAAGGAGCTGCCAGACGAGAATCTACTGGCAGCTGAAAAGGCAGGTCATTGGGTCTGTTTACGAAAGGACTGACCCCTGCCCTCACCAGAAGTCTGAGCAGGTGAACTCCCTGTTCTAGGCCTAAAAGAACCTTGAGCTCTGCCCCTACCACGTCTAGACCTACCCCTAGACTGGGAATCATAAGCAGGATATGTCCATCCCTTAGTAGGCCAATTTCTACTAAACTTGGTGGCTGCACCTGCAAATATCTTTAACAGTTTGCATAGACTTAGCTTTGTCCTCCATTTTCTTTAAAACTGCTTCCACAGGTGAACCAAACAACACATCAGACTGTAAAGGAGCATCCAAAATCCTTGTCTTAACATGCTCAGCTAAATTCTGATCCCTCAACCAGGCATGCCTGCGAAGAACAGAACTAGTGGCAGCCACCCTCGAGGAGGCCTGTACAGCATCAAAACCACATTGCAAAGAATGCTTACCCACTTGTTCAGACACATGAACTAAATCCAGCAACTCTTTACACTCAATACCTTCCGCCAAAGCATCCACCTTAGATTTCAATTGTGAAAGGAGATAATTTTGATATTTTAGCATGTGAAACTGACAATTCAACGCCCTCATGGCTAAAGTGGAAGAAGTATACACTTTCTTTCCCCATCTATCCAAAGCCCTTGCCTCTTTATCAGTGGGAACAGGGTTTTTAACAACAGAGGCCTTAACACCTTTAGGTCCCTGAGAAACAGTTTCCGGGTCTGCCCTAGGACTCTTAAAAAGATACTTATGAGCTTCAGGCACCCTATAGTACCTATCAGGTTTAACAGGAGCAGGAGGCAAAGAATCAGGATTCAGGGAAGCCTCGGCAAAAACATCTTCCACCACATTCAACACAGGAGGTATAGCTAAGGGCCTATGCTGGGGTAAAAACAAGAATTCCCTAAGCCTTTTCCTGGAATCAGAGTAATTCTGGCCTTCCCATTTAAAGTGTTCCCTCATGGAATGCAGAGTCTCTGAAAATGAGAAATCCTCAGGAGGAGAAGCTGTAGGAGTGGAATCATCCACATCAGAATCAGAATAAGGGGATACTCTTGCAAATCTTCCATGAAGACTCAGAAGCCTCTGAACACTGTTCAAAACTCTCAAACTCAGGTTCCACCCTAGGCCTCTTATCAGGAGGGGGCATAGAACCTCTAATCATAGTAATCAAATCTTCTGCCATTTTAAGCATATGTTTCTTAGGCACAGAACCTGAAGTGCTAGGAGAAGCCCCCACTGAAGCTAAACTTGGCCTACCTCTCAAAGAAGTTTTGGAAACAGAAGGAGAGGCTCTAACTACCTTGGGAAGAGAGGGAAGAACAGTTACCTGAGAAGCCCCTTCAGCCTGGCCTACCTCCTGAGAAGGCACATCCTGTAACAGTAAAGTCTCTGCCTGAGACTCCAAAGAAACTCCTGGCAAAACCTCTGGCTCCACTGAGCCTTCTAAAGAACCGACATCTGGGACTGCCGGTTCATCAACCCTAGGCTTTGCTGTTTTGTCCTTGCGCTTTTTGATCGAAGCGTCGGAGCATCCGGCGGCATTTTATAATTACAGCGCTTCCCAAACACTAACCTGGCACAGTCTAACCTTCTCTTAATAGTGCGTTTGTTAAATCTAGCACAAGGCGGCATCCAACAACGTCGTGCTCAGGCCCTAAACAAGGTATACACAAGGTATGGTAATCCCTATGAGGTATCTGTTTCCCACAAGAAATACAGTTATTCACTTTTTCTGACATTAGGTTAAATAGTGAGGCAAGAAAAACCAAAATGTTCCCCAGCGGGTACTTAGCCAACTTTGATTAGGTCTGAAACTCCGACTTCAGAAAATTTCAGAACGCCAACCTGCACTCATAAAACTGCTTCTGCATCGGACCATGCGGCAAAAGACTGAGGATATGGCGTCGGTCCTGCGCATTAGTACCCTGACGGACTGCCGTCAGTCTAATGCGCCCTGACCGTCAGCCTTATACTTTGGTATTCGGGCCGACTGGACAGCGGACTACCCAATAGTTAGGACTGCAGCAATGTGGAACGAAGAACATCTCTAGCTTGGCTCGGATTTTCCTGCAGTTTTTACTGAACAGTTCAGCTCTGTGACCTTTTTACCATTTAGTTTGACTGCAGATTTAGTGGGACAAAGTCTCTTTGAAGAAGATTTAGATTATAATTATGTCACTATGATCTATAAGGTACTTAGAGATATTACTGCGTATCTACCCTGAATCACTATGAAAAAGAAAGAGGTGTCTCTTGAGCGCAGTTTTGATCCTGAAAAGGATATTATCATTGTTGTTTTATGTCATTTTGGTATCATCTTCCACAACACTGAAACATTTTGCCTGATGGATTCTGAATTATTCTTTCTGGATCTGTCAGACAGTTCCTTTTTTTCTGGCAGTCCTGATCAAGGCTGTTGTTCTTCTGAAGTTTTACTTAACTGGGGTTTTGCTTAGTTTTCAAAACTCCAAGAAATTTGGAGGGTAGTTTTTTAGACTTGTTTTGTTTGGAATGACGAGGAAAGATGAGAGATGAGTGATAAGCTGTTTGAAGTTCCTGCCTCTGGTGAGATTACCTCAATAGAGATGCATCTTTTTGCCTTTTATTAACTATAGCTGAAAATGTATCACCTGAAAATGAAAAAAGATTGAGACTCCTGTGCAGGTTAACTGGAAGTCTATCACAACAAAGTATTATGATACAGAACATTCAGTTGTACAGGAATATTGATAAATCTCTAAAATGTTGGTTAAAGTTGCATGACTGCATCTCAGACAAATACTCTGTCTGATATTACTCAAGATAAACGTTATTTCCTTATTGTTTATTTTATATGGATAGTAGCTGTTTTGATGGAGTTTTATTTTTATAAACATCGTGCTCATCTTTCTGTCTGAATGGGGTCTCTTCTTCCTTCTATAGATTAGTATCTGTTTCTTATCCTTTCCCCTAGCTCATTCTCAAACTTTTAGGTTGAATTTGAAAAAAAATGAGGAGGAAAGAAAATATTTGGATGTTAACAAAGACATGATACATAGGGATGAGAAGGGAACAGGTTTGGAGGGGAAAATTTGGAGCTGGAAGAAAGTTTTGCGAATGGGTAGATTTTGAATGATAGATTTAACTGAATGGATGAAGCACTTGTTTCAGAAATCAAGATGATCATTGTAGACAATTTCCCTAAAGGAGGAGAGTAGAGGAATAATTCTAATCTTAGAAGGTATGGAAGTACAGATGGCAGAATCCAGGTATTGCACCAACTTTCTTTGGGTAAGGTGATGCTCTACGAGATCAGAAAATTAAACCATCAAATTCTCGTCCTCTTTTAATAAACTTGCACTTCATAATTGTTTGTGTTAACTCATAGTTCATAGTCTTTGGATTTTTGTAATACTGCTTTAAGTGAATTATCATGTTCTGATGGAAACTTGTGCATTAGGATTAGCAAATACCTGTGTTTGTGTGTGTCAGTTAGAGAGAGAGAGAGAGAGACAGATATATATAGATATATATGCTTTAAAGAGAGGAGAAAAAAAAAACAAATGAGTGCTACTTTAACGAGTTAATCTAAAATGATTGAACTGTAAAAAAAAAAAATATATATATATATATATATATATATATATATATATATATATATATATATATGGGTTACCTTCATTTGATCGAAATCTCATTTGATCTAAACTCATTTGGTTGAATGTTCATTTGATTGACAACCACTAATCAAGGCAAATAGCAGGGAGTTGTCCCCCTCCCCAAGGTCGTGCGATCCTGGAGTTGGGATATATAATTAGGGGGGGTGTGGAGGGGCAAAACTCCCCACCTATTTCCATTCACAATCTGTACTTTTTGTGTTATTTTCTTATTTTGACAGAAACTAGGTCGGGGGCTTCGTCCCCCACCCCCCGCAATGTGGGGGGCTGCACCTCCCACACCCCCCTAACTATATATCCCAACTCCAGGGTCACACTACCTTGGGAAGGGGGACAACTCCCTGTTATTTGCCTTGATTAGTGGTTGTCGATCAAATGAACATTCGACCAAATGAGTTTAGATCAAATGAGATTTAGATCAAATGAAGGTAACCCATATATATATATATATATATATATATATATATATATATATATATATATATACATATAGGTTTACTTGAAAATACTGACACACCAAAACACCGACGACTAGAACACCGAGACCGGAAGATTGACAACTGAGGTGACTGACAGTTTAAAAGCCCGGCGCTGAGAACACAACATGTTAAGGTAAGTGTGCAATAGTGACACTTTAGGGTTAGGGGGTAGGTTAAGTGAGTTAGGGTTCGGGTGCAGGTAAGGTAAGTGTGCAATAGCGTCAGACTTTAGGGCTAGAGGCAGGTTAAGTGAGTTGGGGTTAGGGCGCGGGTTAGGTGAGTGTGTGATAGTGACGGACCTTAGGGTTAGGGTTTGGGTTAAGGTTAGTTCATAGATAGTTGTGTATGTAAAGTTTAGTGTAGGTTTGTAAGGTTTTTGGTGTGCTTGTGTTGTGTGTGTGTGTGTGTTTTTCGGAAAAGGTATTTGTTTTGTTTTGTTGATTGTGGGGATTGTGGTTTGTCGGGCATGTGGAGTTTCGTGCTTTTAAACTGTCGGTCATCTCAGTTGTCGATCTTCTGGTCTCAGTGTTCTCATCGTTGGTGTTTTGGGGTGTCGGTGTTTTCAAGTAGACATATATAGATATATATATATATATATATATATATATATATATATATATATATATATATATATGGTTTCACTTCATATTGCCGAAATGCTGAAATATCGAATTTCAGTATTTTGACAGTATAAAGCCGAAACCATCAGAGCACCGACAATTCACAATCATGAAACCACAACATCAAACACACAGTAGACAGCACACAACACACAAAACATAACACCCACACCACAAAACAATTAAATACAACAAAACACCACACAGGCACACACCTACACTACACAAATGTGGGGGGCAAGCCCCCCTGAACCTTTGGGGTTGGGAGGGCAGCCTAATGGTTAAGGTGTTTGCCTTACAAACACAAGGTGCAGAGTTTGAGTCTCACAAGGGATAATTGGCTAGGCTTAAAATGGCTCGCAAGGGCAGTTAGCTTAGTACTAATCTATGAACCTATGAACCTATGAGGTGCTCTAGATTAACTGATAGGGATGACAAATGGAATGATGAAATGGTTAGAATGAGCAATGATTTTATATGTAGCGGATATCATGAAAGAGAGATACGAGAGACAGCGAGTAATGTTAGCGGTATGAGATGCAATAGAGCTAAACCTTATTTTTCTAAGCCCATCTTTAATGAGAAAAATAATAGGAAACAATAGAATAAGGTTCCCTTTACTTTTGCTTATACTAGGGACAATGCAGCAATAAGGGGCATCTTATATAAGAATTGATAGATACTTCAGACAGATAACCAGATAGCTAAGATTGTAGGCGAAAAGCCATGTATAATGTATAAAAATACGAAGAATCTCAAATGAAGGTTGTGTTATCCAAAAACAGCACTAAACTCTGTGAAACCAAATATACGTAAACGGATGGTCAGATGTGGACAATATCATTTCTGTAATTATATATATGAGGGAACAGATTTTGTTCATCCTGATACAGGTCAGGTGTTTACATTGTCTACAGATGCTAATTGCAATAACAAGAACCTTGTATATTTGGCTCGGTGTTTGCAATCTAATTCATTTTATGTTGGGAAGACCAACAGACGTTTGATGGAGCACATCAGGGACCATATATACAGTCTTAAGAAAGCCCATCATACCTATAGTGCTAAAGCTAAGCATATACTAGATTTAGATTCAGCACATCACTTTAAGTTCAGTGTCTTAGAAATAATTTCTGAAAGTGATAGATTAGGTGATATTTCTAATGTGACAGAGAATAGGGAATTAAGATGGATCATTAAGCTCAGATCCCTTTTGGGGAGGGGGCTTGAACATATAGCCATCACTGCAAGATGGAGGGATATGAGACTTAGGAAGTAATATGTTACTTTTCTAGTTCTTGGATGTTTTATATTCTATTTTACTAGCATTATTTTATTAGCATTGCTTCTTTAAATAATGCTATGTTATGATTGGTTTATTTGAATGTTAAGTGATATAAAAGGAAGTGATGTCTCTAATGATGTAAGGTCTGATGAAGCAAATTTTATTTGTGAAAGTGCTCACCTTTTATCTTTATTAAAGTGCTGTGGATTTTTATCTTTGCCTGCTTTGTCCTGTTGTTTACTGCTGTGTACTGCTTTTGCTTTTTGGATTTTACTTATTGACTTATTTGGCAGTTATTCCTTGCTGGTGTTTGTTTTATATATATATATATATATATATATATATATATATATATATATATATATATATATGTATACGGATTTACTTTGTAAGCTTGAACTTTCAAAACTTCGAACTTCATATGGCATGACATCAATGTTTTGAAAGTTCGAAACTTCATTAAAAAAAATTAATTTTTTTTATATATGTTTATGCAGGAGGGCAAGCCTCACTGTACTCCCACACCTCCTTCTAATTAAATATAAGAACTCCCAAGATCACACTACAGTGAAGAGAAAGGTAAATTCCCTGTTACAAGTTGTATGTCGATCTCCATTTAAACTGTTCGAAATTTCAAAACTTTGATCGTATGGTCTCCACCATATGAAGTTTGAAGTTTTGAAACTTTAACCTTCCAAAGTAGTCCCATATATGGGTCTGCTTCAGTAGACCGACTTACCTAACACTGAAGCTCATATACCCAAGATGACAATACCAAACAGACCATGGTACCGAATGGCAAAATATAAGTTTAACACAGGAAAAGAGTCAGTTGGCCAATATGGTGACCTTTGCCCTTTTCCACACTGTAATGCAATCTTGGAGTTTATATATTTAAGTAAGGGGGGTGTGAGCATGAAGCCCCCCACATGGGGGGTGTTGTTGGGGACAAAGCTCCCCCCAGCTGGATGGGTTGAATTTTGTTTTGTTTGTTTTTGTGGTGATGTTGGATGACTGACACTTTCCCGGTGTAAGGTTACGATGTTTTGTATGTTCGGTATCTTGGTCTGTTCGGTGTTTTTGTCTCGGTTATCTGGGCTCCGGTGTTAAGGAAAGTTAATCTACTGAAGTAGATCCATGTGTGTGTGTATATATATATATATATATATATATATATATATATATATATATATATATATATATATATATATATATATATATATATATATATATATATATATATATATATATATATACGCGTGTGTGTGTGTGTGTGTGTGTGTGTGTGTGTGTGTGATATATCTATATCTATATATGGGTCTACTTTCATAAACCGAATGTATGCAATGACGCACAAGTTACCGACCCCAAACAACCGAAAACACACCACACCAACAACTCATAATACCGAACACCACAACACCGACACAAAAGCGTCAACTACACATTACACACAACAACATATCCACTAACCTTAACCTAAACCCTAACCCTAACGTCCGACACTAGCACACTTACCCAACCGCACCTAACCCTAACTCACTTAACACACCTAAACCTCAACACCGTCACTATCGCACCTTACCCTACCTGCACCCTAACCCTAACTCACTTAACACACCCCTAAACCTCAACATCACTATCGCACACTTACCCTACCTGCACCTAACCCTAACTCACTTAACACACCCCTAAACCTCAACACCGTCACTATCGCACACTTACCTACCTGCACCTAACCTTAACTCACTTAACCCACCCTAAAACATTCAGCCCGTCACTATCGCACTCACTCCACCGGCATTCTAACCCTGACACACTTAACACTTCCCTACAGTGCTCTCGTCACTTCCACACTTACCTCACGGAACCCTTAGTCCGACACCACACTTTACTCACCTTTCCACACCTAACCTAAAATCCCTCACTATCGTACACTTACCTGTCCGCTCCCCAATCCTAAATCTTTCATTTTGCACACTTACCGTGTCGCTCTGCGCTGCCGTTGTCGGTCTCTCAGCTGTCGGGATATCGCGTTTTCGGTAACCTACCTGTTCGGTCGTTCCGTCTCGGTCTTCCGGGTGTCGGTGACGTGGCGCTTCGGTCTATGAAAGTAGACCCATATAGATATATATATATATATATATATAGATCTGTCTCATAGGTTCATAGGTTCATAGGTAGATACTAGGCTATCTGCCCTAGGGCATTTATAAGCCTAGCCAGAGTGTATTTGGCTTCCGCCTCCCTATTAGATTAGTCTACTGTGCCTCTGTAAAGTAGGTCACAGAAGGTACCCTTTTAAGATTAGTTTACTGTGCCTCTGTCTATCAGGGACACAGGAGAGATCCCAGGGGTGAATTTGCGATTTCCCATCCACGCGTCCAAATTTCGCTTGAAGAGGGTCAGCGAGGGGCTATGTCTAACATGAATTGGGATTCTATTCCAGAGTGAGGGGAGCCTCTGGGAAATGAATCTGTCCCTCCAGCATGTCCTATTTATTTTTGTGCTGAGGTTTAGGTCCCTGGACATGGCTTTGTACGTCAGGCATAGATCGCCTCTGAGTAGGCGGTAAGCAACTGAGTAGAGCTGGAGTTTCTTTAGTCGAGCTGCATAGGACATTTGTTTGTAGCCCATGATCCTCTTGGTGAGCTACTTTTGGGGTCTCTCCAGTTGCTGCAGGTGTCGGGTAAGGTACATCCCAAAAGGGGCATTGTATTCAATTATGGGCCTGATGAGTGATGAGTAGAGGGGCACAATGACCTCTCTTGATCTAGATGCGAACCCATTCATGATAAGGTGGGCTATATAGAAAGTCTTTCTGACCACTTTGGCAACGTGATTATCAAAGGAGAGATTACTATCTATGTTGGTCCCCAAATCTCTAATTACTTCTTCCGTATTTAATGGATTACCACCTATGTGGTAATTTGTGGGCACCTTGTTTTTCCGAAAGGGGATGACTATGCACTTTTTAGCATTTAGCTTGAGGCCATGGCTCTGGCACCAAGCATCCATCTCTGTGAAACCCTTTTGGAGGATGCTTGTGTCAGCTGGAGATTCGATTATGGCCCCCAGTTTGCAGTCATCTGCAAACTTTGTCAGCCATAATCCCCCTGTGTTAGCCTGAACCTCAGAGAAGTATATACCGAACAAGAGAGGTCCCAGAACTGAGCCCTGTGGGACGCCACTTGTAACTGGTTTGGCTTCAGACATGGCACCTGCGATTCTGACCATGTGGGTTCTATCTCTGAGCCAGTTTGCCACCCATCTTGTGATATAGGGGTTGATATTTAAGTTGGTAAGCTTCTTTATGATGCCCGAGTAGGGTATTGTGTCGAAGGCTTTTGCGAGGTCCAGGTAGGCTGTGTGGACTACCTTGCCCTCATCTATGGCTTTGGTAACTGTTTCAAAGAAATCAACTAGGTTTAAGAGGCAAGATCTGCCCTTAACAAAGCCGAATTGGGTAGGGTCCAGTGTCTGGAGGCTCCCAATGTCTTTGTTTATGAGTTCCATGATAATACGCTCCATAGCTTTACAGACTAGACTAGTCAGGCTTATGGGGCGATAGTTTCCGGGGTCCGTTGTGGCACCACCTTTGTGGAGTGGGACCACTGTAGCTGTACGCCATTCTTTGGGTACATATCCTGTAGTAAGGCTAAGTTTGAACAGTGACAATGTGAGGGTTCAGTTCTTCTTGGAGCTCATGTAAGACACAGCCTGGGACACCGCCCATTCCCATAGATGCTGTGTTTTTTGCTTTGGAGAGGGCAGCTTTCACCTGTGCATCTGTGATGTCAGGGAGGTTACATTCAGTTGGGATAGGCGTTTGCTCCTTTGGGGGGGAAGGGGGGGAGAAGTTTGCACTGAATCTGTCTGCCAGGATGTTGGCTATGTCTGTAGGTTCGGTATATTTTGTACCATTATGCAACAATTCAGAGCATATCTGGGAGTTTCTGCCCATGTTTTTGACATAACTAAAGAAGGCCTTGTGATTATCTTTAGTGTCTAGGGCAATTTTTCTTTCGAAATTGGCCTTTGATGATTTTATGAGGGATTGAAGTTTCTTGCTAAAACTGATCAGAGATGCCTTCCCTTTTTGGGATTTTGCTCTGTCATGTAGTAGCTTCCTCCTTCTGTTGTATAGCTTATTTATGGCCGGGGTCAACCAGACCGGTCTCCTGTTTTTGGAGGAGTGAGTCTTGGTTTTATTTGGGATAGCACGATCCATGCATTCCTGCAGGTGCTCATAGAATGCATTTGTAAAGGATTCTGTGGATTGGGCTGTATTATCCTCTGGCCCAGGGGCTTTGAAGGATTCCACCTCAGTCCTGAGAAGTGCTAAGTTGGCTTTTGAGAAATTCTTTACAGTGATTTCCTTGGCTGGGGGTGGAGACGGGATATGGATGTCCAGGGAAATTTGTTTATGGTCTGATCTTACCAATGAGGGGTTTACCTCTGGTGTGGAACATAGAGTCCCCATGTTGGTGATGACCAGGTCAAATATGTTGTTCCCTCTTGTGGGAGTGGTGACCAGTTGTTCCATTGCGTTAGAGTTTATAAATTCAAGGAACCATTGGGCGAGTGTGTTTGAGCTTGAGTAGTTTTCCCAGTCAATGTTTGGGTAGTTGAAGTCACCCAATAACATAGTGTTTGGAGAGACCTTCATATTCTCCACTGTTCTCAGGAATGCCAAGTGGGTTCCTGTAATAGGAAGGGTGTTCTGTAGTAGGCTACAAACTGAAGGGCAGTTTTGCTCACTAAATAACAACATAAATTTGTATTTCAGACTTTATGCCCTTCAAAAAATGCATACTAACACAAAACCTATTAGTCCAACAACTTTCTAAGTTTATAAGAGCAATATTTAAAATATGTCCTTCTTTGGGCCTTTGCCCCCCCCCCATTATTTTAGGCTTTATTCAGATTTCTTGCACTAAGAGGTTGAGAGGTATGGTCCAAAGAGATACATGCTACTCACTAAATCAGTACATAATTATCTGTTATATCTTTGTTGTGTAAAGAAAGGAGTTACCCTCCTTGCCCTTTTTCAGCTGTAGCAAATATATTTAGACCCTCCTAGTATATCAGTGACTTATCTTTTGATACATTTCATATTCAGAGCACATTAATTAATGCCAGATATGTCTACTGCTCTTCATATGCTATGTGTGCAATATTGTGATGTACTTTAACCTACAGTTGTTGTAATATTATCATGGTAGATGGTATTGCTGCTGGGTCTATATAATTTTAGGGAAAAACCTACTTGGTGAATAACTTTTTGTTAAACCCGATTCACTGAACCCTTGATCCATCGAATGTTAATATAAGCAATTTTTTTCCCAGAGGGGAAAATACTTGGCCAACCTAACGAGAGTCACAAGCTTCACTAGATTTAAAACCCACCCAGGTGGGGGGCTGCACCCCCACACAACTAAGTATAAAATCTCTGAGATTACACAGCTGTGGGGAAAAAGGCAAATTCCCAATCATGGTCAAGTGTTTTTTTTACCCTGTGAAAAAAATTGCTTAAACGAACTTTCAATGGATGAAGACTTCGATGAATAGGGCTCGAAAAAAGGTATTCCACAAATAGGTTTTTTGACAAAGTGAACTACACCCCTTTTTGCTATATCATCACTCTTTGTCCCCACAACTGAAAATCTATAAGTTTTATGTTAATTTGGAATGTAATTTTATGTAATTTGTTCTTCCAACTGTACTTCTAACCAATAACTTCTGTACTTTTTCCGCTTTGCTAAACTTATTTTTTGAGCTACATCCCAAGACCAGTGTGCTTGTCAAAATAAAGATCTGTTTATCCCCCCAGATATCAGGCAACCTCACCCCTCCTTCCTATTGTGCATTTTCTCCAACTGTGAACAAAGGGTACCTGCAGAGAGGGTAAGCAAGATTTCAGCCTGCCTTATCAGCCATGTATATTAGTATTTTTAAATAACTGCTACAAATAATCTTAAGTTTTCTCAAATACTTTTATTATTATTTGACCTGTTGCTGGTCAGACTACTATAGGTGTGTGCACATGTGACTTGGGACATAGTCATCACCAACCCCTTAACTCCACAAATACTCTAGACCCAGTTTAATAGTGCCTTTTCAAATATAATTTGCCTCCCATTCATAATTCATCACCCCCCCCCCACTGTCTATATGATTTTCCTAGTTATACGTCTGTAACATATTTTTCCTTACTGCATATTAAGAAACAACCTCTAACAATATTGAAGTTAACCTATAAGTTTTAGAGTAATACAAACTGCACAGATAAATGTTAAACTGAATAAAATGATTTCCTGCAAGTCAGGAAATCTTCCCAGATTGTTTTTTTAAAACACTTTTATTACATTATTATTTGAGGCATAGGCAAACATACATTAAGAGAAAAGAAAACAAACCATTTTAACATTTTATTGCATTTAAAATACAATATACATCACATATATTTTATTTGCTACTATCATTGGTCCACATTACAAAATAATTGCTGAATTCCTGCCTTCCTTTAAACCTCACTCCTCCTCCTCCTGAACATTATGCACTTATTACTCCCTCAATTTCCATTTACTTTTATATAATTAGCTCCTTTCCTTTTCTAAAGATCTCTCTTTCAGCTCTTTTATCTTTTTTATAATATTCAGTACCTCGGATACGCTTGTTGTAGACTTTGATTTCCATTTTCTACTAATTGCTATTTTGGCAGCCAACTGAATTAAACTTAAAAGGCCCTTACTATGTCTAGACAATTCAGATCCTGTATCCCAGCACAAAAGAATCACTTCCTTACTTTCAGTCATCTGCTCACCCAGTATTACTGATAAAGTACTCTGTAAGGAATTTTTAAAATCTGCCAACTCATTAAACTCCCAAAACATATGTTTCCAGTTATCTCTTTCTTCCCCATCACACCTCCAACATTTGCTATCCACCCGAGGAAATATTTTTTGAAGTCTGCATGGAGTATAAAAATGCCTATGCAAATACTTCCAAGCAAAGATCCTAAACCTACTGGGCTTATTTACATACTTGGGAGCCATACATATGTCTTCCCAGTGTTTTCTTGCACATTGAGATCAAGCTCTGGAAGGGGAGGCAGTCTCTAGTCTGCAGTCCAAATGTCTTCTTGGCCTCATCCCACTGTTTCCTTTCCTGCTTGAGTTATTTTCTCCCAATATCATGGCTCCTTTGCCAGGTTTCTCCAGTAAATTCCAGTCTTGCCTATTTTCTGTCCCCTACTTGCAGTCATGCCTATTGACAAAATCTCTATTCTCCATTCTCATATTGGCTTAGTTCTTAGAATATTTTCTGCTACTTTATGAATGTAATATTCTACACGTTTGTGTTATTCTCCTTAAAGATCTGCATCCAAAATCCCACTCTCACTTTATTACTTGAACATCCCCCTTCCTTCATCATCATCCTTTTTCACTTTGAATTATAACTTTCTGCTTGTGGTATCTATATTAGCCTTAGCTGTGTAGCTCTAAAACATCCCTCAAATGTGTGTGTGTGTGTGTGTGTGTGTGTGTGTGTGTGTGAGATATATATATATATATATATATATATATATATATATAGATCTGTCTCATAGGTTCATAGGTTCATAGGTAGATACTAGGCTATCTGCCCTAGGGCATTTATAAGCCTAGCCAGAGTGTATTTGGCTTCCCGCCTCCCTATTCTTAGCCTACTGTGCCTCTGTAAAGTAGGTCACAGAGGCACCCTTTAAGATTAGTTTACTGTGCCTCTGTCTAGCATTGACACAGGAGAGATCCCAGGGGTGAATTTGCGATTTCCCATCCATCCAAATTCGCTTGAAGAGGGTCAGCGGGCTATGTCTAACATGAATTGGGATTCTATTCCAGGAAATGAATCTGTCCCTCCAGCATGTCCTATTTATTTTTGTGCTGAGGTTTAGGTCCCTGGGCGTAGCTCTAAGGGACTTGGATTTTCTGAGGTGGAGCATGTCCATTAATTCTGAGTTTGACAGCTTTGTCGTCAGGCAGATCGCCTCAAGCAACTGAGTAGAGCTGGAGTTTCTTTAGTCAGCTGCATAGGACATCTGTTTGTAGCCCATGATCCTCTTGGTGAGCTACTTTTGGGTCTCTCCAGTTGCTGCAGGTGAAGGTACATCCCAAAGGGCATTGTATTCAATTATGGGTCTGATGAGTGATGAGTAGAGGGCACTGACCTCTCTTGATCTAGATGCAAACCTCTTTGATAAGGTGGGCTATATAGAAAGTCTTTCTGACCACTTTGGCAATGTGATTATCAAAGGAGATTACTATCTTTGGTCCCCAAATCTCTAATTACTTCTTCCGTGCCAATGGATTACCACCTATGTGGTAATTTGTGAGCACCTTGTTTTTCCCAAAGGGATGACTATGCACTTTTAGCATTTAGCTTGAGGCCGTGGCTCTGGCACCAAGCATCCGTCTCTGTGAAACCTTTTGGAGGATGCTTGTGTCAGCTGAAGATTCGATTATGGCCCCAGTTTGCAGTCATCTGCAAACTTTGTCGCTCCATAATCCCCTGTTAGCCTGAACCTCAGAGAAGTATATACCGAACAAGAGAGGTCCCAGAACTGAGCCCTGTGGGATGCCACTTGTAACTGCTTTGGATTAGGACATGGCACCTGCGATTCTGACCATGTGGGTTCTATCTGAGCCAGTTTGCAACCCATCTTGTGATATAGGGGTTGATATTTAAGCTGGTAAGCTTTTATGATGCCAGTGGGATATTGTGTTGAAGGCTTTTGCGAGGTCCAGGTAGGCTGTGTGGACTACCTTGCCCTCATCTATGGCTTTGGTAACTGTTTCAAAGAAATCAACTAGGTTTAAGAGGCAAGATCTGCCCTTAACAAAGCCGAATTGGGTAGGGTCCAGTGTCTGGAAACAATGTCTTTGTTTATGAGTTCCATGATAATACGCTCCATAGCTTTACAGATTAGACTAGTCAGGCTTATGGGGCGATAGTTTCGAGGGTCGTTGTGGCACCACCTTTGTGGAGTGGGACCACTGTAGCTGTTTCTTTGGGTACATATCCTGTAGTAAGGCTAAGTTTGAACAGTGACTTAATGTGAGGGTTCAGTTCTTCTTAAAGCTCATGTAAGACACAGCCTGGGACACCGTCCGGTCCCATAGATGCTGTGTTTTTTGCTTTGGAGAGGGCAGCTTTCACCTGTGCATCTGTGATGTCAGGGAGGTGACATTCAGTTGGGATAGGCGTTTGCTCCTTTGGGGGGAAGGGGGGGAGAAGTTTGCGCTGAATCTGTCTGCCAGGATGTTGGCTATGTCTGTAGGTTCGGTATATTTTGTACCGTTATGCAACAATTCAGAGCATATCTTGGAGTTTCTGCCCATGTTTTTGACATAACTAAAGAAGGCCTTGTGATTATCTTTAGTGTCTAGGGCAATTTTTCTTTCGAAACTGGCCTTTGATGATTTTATGAGGGATCGAAGTTTCTAAAATATATGTGATGTATATTGTATTTTAAATGCAATAAAATGTTAAAATGGTTTGTTTTCTTTTCTCTTAATGTATGTTTGCCTATGCCTCAAATGATAATGTAATAAAAGTGTTTTAAAAAAAACAATCTGGGAAGATTTCCTGACTTGCAGGAAATCATTTTATTCAGTTTAACATTTATCTGTGCAGTTTGTATTACTCTAAAACTTATAGGTTAACTTCAATATTGTTAGAGGTTGTTTCTTAATATGCAGTAAGGAAAAATATGTTACAGACGTATAACTAGTATAAGAAATATGGTTTACTATTGTTTGTGCGAACAACATTCTATCGGCTGCAATGTACCGAAAAACAGAATGTCGAATGCACAAGCAGTTTTGCAACAGATAGTCAACTCCACTTATGCGAATGCACAACTGCATTCGCATAAGTAGAAATCGACTATCTGCAAGGAGATCGCAGTACAGTGGGGAGTGGAAATTCATCCATATCCCCACTGTAGTGCTATCTCAGAGTTAGAATATATAAGTAGGGGGTATGTGGGGGGTGCAGGGGGGCTTGCCCCCCTGCAAAACCATGATAGCTGTATAGGAGTTTGATTTACATCAGCTCCTATATGGCTATCATGTGGTGGTTTCGACAACAATATTGAGACAAATGCTTCGAGCATTTGGTTCGACATTGTGAACGGTAGTTATTTGTACTTTCAGTATTACCATTTGTTTATCTGAACGGAAAATGTTTTTCCATTTGAATAAACAATAGTAAACCAAGAAATATAACTGCTGAACTACATGTCTGGATTACAGAATTCTTCTGCACAAAGTCTTTAATAGACGTGACAACAGTGAAAATAACTAACAGACAAAATTAAAACAAGCACTTTCGTCTGGCTGATACCAGGCTTTATCAAGATGTGTGTATGAGGAACCCTAACCTATTTATAATACTTAATGGTCATCTGACCTGCACCTAATTAATTAATTAGAGTAAATTAAAATAAATTAAATAAATTAAATAGGTTACATTCTTAAAGGTGTAACAAAAAACATTAATATATGTGTGTATATGTAACCTTAATAACAATACATGCATACTTGTTAAAAACCATTGGAATTCAAATAATGCATTATGTTTATATATATATATTATTAATACTATATAAATATCCTAAAAAAACATATAAAATTCTAAAACTTCTAAAATTCTAAAAAACATGTTACTATACATATATATTATGAGATTGGGAAACGTCATTGGAATATAAGGAACTGTTGTGGCAATTAAAGTTAAATGCTGCAAAACCCCCTGGGCTAAATGACAATATTAGCATTCACAGTGTATTGAAGATCAGAAGGGCCAGGTTATAGCATAGGATTCAATAAATACTTTTTTGTATGTATATAATATTACTTTTGATATATTCATTATGAAGAATTCATAAACATTTATTAACTTCATTAATAATGCACAAATTTTAAATTTTACATTTTGCTGCAGTGGCACTTTATGGTTTATATGTATAGTAACATGTTTTTTAGAATTTTAGAAGTTTTAGAATTTTATATGTTTTTTTAGGATATTTATATAGTATTAATAATATATATATAAACATAATGCATTATTTGAATTCCAATGTTTTTTAACAAGTATGCATGTATTGTTATTAAGGTTACATATACACACATATATTAATGTTTTTTGTTACACCTTTAAGAATGTAACCTATTTAATTTATTTAATTTATTTTAATTTACTCTAATTAATTAATTAGGTGCAGGTCAGATGACCATTAAGTATTATAAATAGGTTAGGGTTCCTCATACACACATCTTGATAAAGCCTGGTATCAGCCAGGCGAAAGTGCTTGTTTTAATTTTGTCTGTTAGTTATTTTCACTGTTGTCACGTCTATTAAAGACTTTGTGCAGAAGAATTTCGTGGTTGGCTGTCTCTGCTGTGGTTTGTATTACTTCTTGGTTGGTGACTTACTTCATTTTACATGTCTGGATTACCTAATATAAGTCTAAATTTCTCAATGAAATTGAAGCTTTACTTAAACCCAGCATAAACCACTTTGAAGTTACACCGTCTGGCTGTAATATCATCCGTAATAACAGTATAAAGAGAAAAGGTGGTGGTATTGCTTTACTACTTCCCAGTACCTACCACAGTTCCATCTACAGCAAACCAACACCAAAAATCAGTTCAGCAGAGCTTCTTATTGCTTTCCTCAAAATAAACAATTTTAAACAAATACGTATCACTGCCCTTTACATCCCTCCTGGTGATGATATAGCTATGCTGGAAGATATCCTGCATTGGATCTGGATAACACTGGATAACATTTCCACAAGAAAAAATACTACTAGATGATGTGAATGTCAGTTGGTTGGACATAAATTTTAGTTACCCTACATCTAGCATGAACTTATATGGTTTCCCACAACTAATTAATGGTCCCACACATTATAGCAAGATATCAGATTCCCTATTAGACTGGATCCTAGTATCAGACCCTAGCAAATACTCCACCACAGGTACAATGTCAGACTCTCTCAGTGACCATCTCCCAATCTATATGACCAGACATCTCACACATCCATTTAAACAGCATAGTTATAAAAAAACAACATGCAACCTTTCCAAGTTTAACCCAGAGATGTTCATTACTACACTATCATCTATTAACTGAAACTTCCTAAAAACCCTCCCCTTAGATAATGCTGTAAATTAATTAAATACAACTTTTCTAAATATCCTAAATAGCTTTGCACCTCCTAGAAGGGAGAGACTAAAAACAAATACTGGACTTCCACTACCTCAACTCTATCCACTCCTCCTCTTCTATAAATCTAATAACATTCTCCTCATTTTTCCTGTTCTTACTATTCTGATCCATATCTTATACTCTTCATTAAATATATATATAGTGCTCATCAGTTGAATTACGAATGCATGTACCATACGTGATATACACCTATGTAGTAACGTGTCTGTCTCACAAGAACATATATTGTAACTGTAGTTGTATTTATTTAGTGTTTTGTAATTGAGATTTGGGTGTGTTGTAATGTATATTGTTAGATGTTAATTGTGGAGCTTTTTTCACTTGGGTCTCCACTGAAAAAGGACCCGTGTCCAGTCGGACTTTCCTGGTAAACAAATGTAAAATAAATAATAATAAAATAATGCAGTTTTGCTATCCAAAACGAGTAGAATGCTAATGTGGGAAAGAGAAAAAGCATGAAAAGAATGGCAAAAATATAAAACACGAAAATATCTTGAAAAACATTAGAATGTTTCACAATCATACCAAAATGCAAATAAATGAAAACAAAAAACTATACTATAATTACTTTCCTAATAATACAATACTAATTCTGCCTCTTCCATGTGCTTTGTTTGGGTCCAGTTTATGTTGTTCTTTTTGAATACAAATGAAAAACAAACTGAAAATATGCCTTTGTACAAGTGAAGATTCACAGTTAAATATACAGAAGAGCAATTGCAAGGCATTGCAATAAATTCCAAAAGCCGCCAAGTGGTGAATCTCAGAGAAAACTTCCTTTTATTCACACAAATACAGGCTTCTGCTCTGGTGTTGGTCTTATATGTCTGCCGGCTTCTCCCTGTGGTTGATTTTGCTTGCATTTCCGCTCTTCTATTCTCTTGGAGCTTCTGGGAGATAAAAAACTACCATTTCCCTGCTGCTGTTGTTGATTATCATCTTGCACTTCACTATCACTGAATGCTTGCCCCACAGACTGTTCAACAGTTACTTGTGTTGAGGTATTTCCTCTGAAAGCCTCTTCCACTTCCTGTCTGGGATTTAAGGTCGTACTCTAGTATTCTCATTATATTTGATGCAATCTCTATTGATTTTCTTCTCCTTTTTAAGTTTTAATAAAGAACTTAACTTTTCTATCTTATCTTGCATTTTATTCATACAATCATAAGTTTCTTGAACTGGAGCTGCCAAAGTTAATTTGTCTAGTAAACCTTCTATCCACTTACCCAGTTTCTTTTCTTCTTCTTCCTGATGTTCCTTAAGAATCTCTACCAACTTTAAACTGGTTTCTTCACACACCTGGTTCCATTTATTTAAAAATGTGGAACCAAATATGCCACTTGGTTTGTTGTTGACTTTTAAGCCCTTTGGCACTCTTTGCACTTCCAAACAAAACTTGAAATAGGCAATGTCCCATTGTAAGAGTTTATGCTTATTCAGTGAACATTCCAAGTCTTTAAATAACCAGTCTTTATTCAAATAGACCCTCGGCATGCCCTCTGAAACCGAAAATACTTCTGCTGGATTAATAACTGGTGAGGTCACGATATTTTTGACTGATTCTCTGCATTTATTGCTGTTTCCATTATTGGTTGGTTTATAAGACAATTCAATTTCTTCTTGCCTTGCCAAGTCTTTTAAATACAATCTAATTTGATTTCAATATCTTAGGTTATCTGGATGTTACTATGATAATTTATCACCACCTTTGTAGAGCCAAATTGATTTGCATAAGATTTTGTAAATATATCTATTATCTATTGTGTCTGAGAATAAATGTTATAATCTACACGCATTTATCAATTTCTATGTCTTTACTCCAACCATATTTTATGTATATATAAAATGTTTGATTGTGACTTTTAGCTTATTCTGAGACTAGAAGAAACACAGCTGATAAATTCAGGCAGTGTTATTTCTGGCAACATACTTCCTGTTCACATCCATTGGTGTGTTAATAAGCTTGATTAGTGGTATTTCTGCTAATTTGTGAACAAAAATGGTATTTGCTTAACAAACAATGCTAATCTAGAACCACTAAATTCCATAACCCATATAGCTGCATTATTAGAGCTACAGCATTGTGTTAGTCCGTGCTAATGTTGCACTGATATGACCATTTAAATAAGATAATATATTATTTTTGATTTGTACAAGATTGTGCCAGACACTTGGCAATTTATTTAATGCTATACCTCAATATAGTCACAAACAGTGCTGGTACTTGCTGGAAGCAAAAGTAACTAGTTCCAGCTACCTGCAAATATTTTAGTGTCAATGTTTAATAATACCTTTCCCATTTCCCATACCCTCCGTCCACAATACCAAATTGCTTCCAAGTAACCTAAAACTAAAGTCACATACAACAATATGTACGGAAGCTCTTTATGCAGAGGAGAAAGCCAAACTAATCAATACAAAAAAGTGACTCCAAAAATATTTGAAGAGAAATACAGGCAAAGGCACCAAAATTTGGGAAATTTGGCAATACAAAAAAAAAAAAAAAAGATCACAGAAGATTTATTAAGTAAAAAGTTAAACAAATAGAAGCTGAAGTTATAGAGTACCTGCAAAGTGAAGGATTTAGTGTAGAAAGTCTAACACAGGTTATTTCACAGCATGATGGCATAATGAATTTGACAAGTAAGGAGAAACAGGTCAAGCAGGAGACATCTAAAGAAGAAGTATGGACATGCGAAAGAAAAAGAGATTTAATATGGTGCAATATTTATGCAAAGGAGAAAGCAAAATATTTGAAGAGAAATACAGGCAAAGGCATCTGGATATAGAACATTTCACAACATGTAAAATAAGAAAACAAAGGGGGAAAGTAAAAAGAGAATTAGTAATGGAGAAGTTAAAGAAATATAAACTGAAGTTATGGACCACCTGGGAAGTGATGCATTTTATGTAGACATTTCATTTCTGTTAGCGTCACAGCATGATGGAAAAAAATGAGTCTCCAAATTAAGGAGAAACAGGTGGAATCAGAAGCATTTAATTATGTGCCACATGAAGATACTCTGGAGCCTTCAGTACAGACCCGGTACAAAAGTTCAGTTGGAGTTGCACAGCAAGGGAAGGAGGACAAAACAATTGCATTCAATGTTGTGGAGCAGTTAACGTTGCCACCTCACAGCAAGAGGCTCTCCGGTTCGATCCTTGGCTGGGGTGCCTTCTGTGCGGAGTGTGCATGTCCTCCCTGTGAGTTTCCCCCAGGTGCTCCGGTTTCCTCCCACATCCCAAAGACATGCTGTAGGTGGACTGGACACTTGCGTGCATGTGTGTGCCTTCTGTGGAAGGTTGGGCACCGGGCTGGCAACTCAACACCATAAAAAACTCCACTGCCAATCATGAGCAGATAGGTGATCCACTGTGGTGACCCCTAACCGGGAAAAGCCGAAAGAAGAGGAAGAAGAAGAAGAAGAAGTTGTGGAGTGATAGGCAGTGAGTTCCAATATGAAAAAGCAATAGATGATGTTGGATGCAGGATGCAGCATGCAGCTGAAGAGACTATGTCACAGGAAAATGTCTGCAACTTTCTGTACAATGCTTGCAGGAAATGGAGAGAAAAGAACATGCCCTCAGAAGAAAATGATCTAAAGGAAGACTTGTTTGATTTAATAGAGATTGATAGACATATTAAGATTGATAAAAGAAACAGATTTCAGAAAGTCAGTAAGACCCAGAATGTTAGAGGTCTGAAAACAAATGAAGACAGAAATAAAGAGTATTAACAGAAATTCATGGATATAACAGAAGTGTCTAGAATATATTACTGTGCAACTAAATTAATAACAGTTAAAGTTTTACCTTAAAAACACAGGACAATAAGGGAAAGGAAGTAAATAAATCAACTGCCATCATGGAAGTATCAAATAGAGAAAACTATAAAGCAATTAAGACAAAAAGTGGCACTGTGTCTCATACAGGTTGTTGAGGAGAGATCTATCCCTGGCATACAAAGTATCATCAGACCCCAACCCGATAGACCTCCTGCATATCCACAAAACAAATAGTACCAGAATTAGCCATTCTAAAGAATTAAACATTGCCTGTGATATAAATAGGACCTGCTGGATAGACAGGTATGTATCTTAGAGATTACCCCTTCTCTGGAACAGGCTTCTCATCCGTGTGAAGCAGTGTTCCCCTAGTCTAATTCAAGTGTAATTTGGACAATTGAATTGGAACAAGAAATTCATCCTTATTTTGGCACCTATGTCTCTAATAGACACAGGCAATATCTAAAACTATCATTCAGGCCACGGGCCCTGCTTGTAAATGTTCCCCATCCCAAGCTCTTATACTTAATGGCTCACAAGGGCAGTTAGCTTAGTACTTAATCTATGAACCTGAACCCTAAGGAGAACTTGTCTCTTGTCACAGATTTGATGTAGGCTGACTAAAAAGAAGACCCTTGTGTTTAGTGAAGACTATACAACTATGAACTATGTTAGCAGACTATAGAGAGATAAAATAGATGACAAATACAAAAGATAGAGAAGATAGATGAAATGCAAGCAGCATCCAGTCAGGTCAGACCTCTATCATCATTAATAATAATAATAAAAACCAGATAGATATCAGCACAGAGAGAGAAGCTATAATATATATAATAAATAATAAAAAAAAATGAAAAATTTATATTTATTGAATGATTTTCAGTGATGTATAAACTACGTACTGGAATTGATGACAAGTTTGCAGTCATTTAAAAGAAAACTCAGTCATGGAAATAGAACAAATGGGTAACAAAAGAAGGTCATATGGAACAAAGGATCATTTGTTGTTAAATAAAGTCGTAATAGGATCAGAGGCAGTTATTAGGCTAGTGGCCCTAGGGCCCTTACAAGCCTAGCCAAGTTCTACCCTTATTTCCATGATCAGCACCTTTTGATCCTGTCCAAGAGGGGCACAGATGGACCCTTAGAGTGAATTCACAGTTATCCATCCAATCATTCAAACTGCATTTGAAGAAGGTCAATGAGGTTCTCTGTTTGAAATGAAATGAGAGTCTGTTCCAAAGGAGTGGTAACCTCTGGGAGACAAGTCTGTCCCTCCAGCATTTTCTATTAATGTCACATACCAGGTTAAGGTCTTTAGAGCAAGTAACCCATGTACCATTTGACTTGCAGATATGCAACATTTCCAGTAAAGCAGGGTCAGAGATTGCCTTATATGCAATGCAGAGATTGCCTCTGAGTAGTCTGTATGAAACAGGATAAAGCTAAGAATTCTGTAAAAAAAAAGTATTTGACATCATCCCACATTCATAGATAAAAGAGTGCATACAGATGTATAAGATATACTGTAACCTATACTGATCAATTACATTACAATGACCATTATTTCAAGGATAAGAATTCAAAGGGGGATATTCCAGGGTGACTCTGTCACTGTTGCTCTTTTGTCTTGCTCTTAACTGATTAAAAGTTGCTTATTACAGAGATTAGTCCTAGTAAAATACAGGCAAAGGCATCCGGATATAGAACATTTCACAGATGATATAAGAATGTTTTTTGGTCTTGATAAATGTGCAAAAGAAACATTTAAAGAAGGAAAGCTGCAGCACCAAGAAAATATCAGTTTGGGATGGGAATGCGACATAAAGGAAACATTTTGGATCTGAGACTGTCACCAAGGCCCTGGATGAAGAAAAGTCAGTACATACAACAAAGCTAACACAACTTGGCATAAACCTACTGTTTGGCATTTGTTTCTCAGCACTCCAGGCAAAGACAAAAAGGCCTGTGGGACCCAAATGATGTTAACAGGAACTCAGGTTGATAACAAAGTGGTCAGAAAAGTTTTTTGCTGGATTTGTCTCATAAGTAAAGGGATTACATCCAGAAAAAAAGGAGGTTATTACCTCAATAAACTCCTCCCTCATTAGACCAATATTTGGGTATAATGCCCCGCTTGGTACCTTTCCAAACATCTGCACCAACTGGAAAGGCCACTGAAATACCACACAAAGAGAATCCATGGCATCCAGCACATGTCCTATGCAGGCAGGCTCAAATTACTATCACTCTACTCGGTATTGTATAGATTGCTCCGGGGTGATCTGTGTCTTGCTTACAAGACAATCCTGGACCCTGCTCTACTAGAGATGATCCATATCCATAAGTCTAACTCCTCATGCACTACCCACTCAAAAGGCCTAAATCTAACATGCAACATCAACAAAATTTTCTGAAGAGACAGGTTTGTCTCCCAGAGGCTGCCCCATCTCTGGAATAGACTTCCCATACACGTCAAACCAAGCATCTAGCTGACCCTCTTCAAGCTCAACCTTGATGAGTGGATGGGAAACCACAAATTTATCAAAAGAAACCACAAATTTATCCCAGGGGTTCCACCTGTGTCCCTCAATGACAGGGGCGACAGGTGCTGACTGAGGTTTCTTTCTGGGGATAAACATAAACTTTTGGCTAGGCTTGGAAGGGCTCCAGGGCCATTAGCCTAGTAACCTCCTATGATCCTATGATGAAGGATCAACAATAAAACATGAACAAATGTGAACAATACACAGTAAGGAATACTTTAGAAGATTAAAATTAATACTGAAAACAGCCCTGACATCTAGGAACAAAGTCCAAGCTATAAACCAATTTCCTGTTTTAACTTACATTTTTGGGGTTATTTACTGGCCCCAAAATATATTGGATCAGTTGGACAGGAAAACAAGAAAAATCCTTCATGCTTATTAAACAGTATATAAAAATCAGTGTATACCCAGATTATATATTCCTCATTCTGAAGGAAGTATGGGTCTCCTCGAAATTGATAACATGTATAGATCTGCAATCATAGGACTTCATACATATCTGCTGACTTCACCAGATCCAAACATAGTGAAAGTTTTAAAACATGAAGAGAAAAAATCTATGTTGGCTTCCCTGTTTAGTTTAGCAGAAGTATGTCAGTGTCAATCATGAATGGAAATCAAACTGGAAGTTGGCAAAAAACAGACAGTATCTGAATGTGCCAAAACGACAAAAGTAAGAATATAAGAAGGATCAGATGAGAAGGCAGTACATGTGGAAAAGGTATAAATATAGTTGCAAGTACAGAAAACTGTTGGAACACCTTCATGCCAATCAGGATCTGATGCAGGAATGGTGAAGGAGAGGTGAATTTAAACCAAAAGATGAAAAGTTAATATTTTTTTGTAAACAAGAAACATATTTATTAAATTATCACTTATGACATACACAAGCATACATTTATATAAATGCAAACAAACCATATTGACATAATCCCAGCTGCAAGCATTTTACATCACTAACCATATTTACATAATCCTAGTTGCAAACATTACACATCACTTATGATCTACCTAGTCATTGTCAGTCAAACATTACATAGCTCATTTAAGCCCTACCTTCTTTTAAACCACATTCCTCCTCTTATTGTATTGTTCCCACAATTTCCATTTTTCCTATGTAATTTGCTCCTACTCATTTTTAAAGATTGCAATTCCTCTCTTTTATTATATTCACTACTTCCAGTACAGTTGGTTTAGACTTTGATTTCCATTTTCTATTAATTACTTTTTTGGCAGCCACCATAATTAGACTCAGCAAAGTCTTACTATGTCTAGGCAATTCCGATTCTGGATCCTGGCTCAGAAAAATCATTTCCCTGGTTACACCAATTTGCTCACCCAGTATCTCTGACAGAGTAGTCTGCAGGGAATCTTTAAAGTCTGCTAACTCATTACACTCCCAGAAAAATATGCTCTCCATTACCTCTTTCTTCCCCATCCCACCTCTAACATTTGCTGGCTACCTGAGGAAAAACTCCCTGGAACCTACTTGGAGTATAAAAATATCCATGTAAACATTTCCAGGCAAAAAACCTAAATCTTCTAGATTTTGTTGCATGTTTGAAAGACATACATGTATCCCCCCCCCCCATATTGTTTATCCAGTCTCTCTTCCCAGTCCTTTCTAACCTCTGCTGATGGATTCTTACAGTTATCATGCGATATTTTATATGCTGTACTAATTATTCCTTCTTTAATGACAGCTTCTGTTCTAGATTTTACTAAAATCTCTACCAGTGCTGGTCTTTCATTTAGGGCCCCCCATTTCTTTCTCTTTGCCTGCACTCTGTTATCAGTCCTTGATAGGAAAGGCAATCTCTAGCCAGTCCAAATAAATTTATGGTGTTTACCCACTCTATTACCTTTCCCTCTGGAGTTATTTGCTCCCAATACCTTGGTTACTTTGCCAGTATTCTCCAATAAAATTCAGTCCCCTCTTGCCTATTATCTGTATCCCTAACTGCAGTCGTCCCTATCAGCAGAATCTACTTTCTCTTTTCCCATGTTGGCTTAGTTCTTAGAATATTTTCTTCTACTTTATTATTCCTCTGAAAAGCCCTTACACACCACAAACAAAAATTCTCAACAATAGCCTCTGATAACACCCCGATAGAAGTCATTCCCCATACCAAACTACTAGGCATGACAATTGATGAGAACCTGAAATTTGACTTATATGTGCAATAGGTTATCAAAAAAAAAAAAATCACCAACAATTATGGACACTATAGAACGAAAAACTACTTAACTGATTCATCCAAGAAACTTCTGCTCTCTGCACTCCTACTCCCCATTTTACTTTATGTGCAGTAGGTGTGGGGTTTGAATACATGGAAGGAAAATTAAGCAATTATTTAGATCCACACAGCCAAGTGGGTAGAGTCACGTCTTTATGTGTACTATGTGGCTCCCCAGTACTGTTTAGCCTTCAAGCTGCCATACAAAGTAAAGTAAACTCCTCCAAAAGACATCCTCCAAAAGGGCCTTACTGAGATGGACACCTGGTGTCAAAGTCATGGCCTCAAGCTAAATGCCAAAAAATGCATAGTCATCCTGTTTGGGAAAAACAAAACATCCACAAATTACCACATAGGTGGCAGCCCCCTTAATACAGAAGAGGTAATAAAAGATCTGGGGACCAAGGTAGATAGTAATTTCTCCTTTGACAATCATATTGCCAAAGTAGTTAAGAAATCCTTCTATGTGGCCCATCTAATTACTAAAGGGTTCACATCTAGAAATAAAGAGGTTATATTGCCCCTCTACTTGTCACTCATTAGACCCATCATAGAGTACAATGCCCCATTTGGGATGTACCTCACAAGACACTTCCAACAGCTGGGAAGACCACAAAAGTACCTCACCAAGATGATTACTGGCCTCAAACATATGCCCTATGCAGCCCAACTGAAAAAACTCCGGCTGTACTCAGTGGCATATCACTTACTCAGAGGTGATCTCTGCCTGACTTACAAAGCCATGTCCAACTCAGAATTGATGGACATGCTCCACCTAAAGAAATCCAAGTCACTGCAAGCCACACACTCTAGTCAGCTAAACCTCGCCACAACAATAAATAGAATATCTTGGAGGGATAAATTCCTGTCACAGAGACTCCCCATGCTTTGGAACAAAATTCCAAACTACATTAGGCAGAGTCCCTCACTAACACTCTTCAAGAGAAATCTTGACTAGTGGATGGGTAACAGAAAATACACCCCTGGGATCACTTCATTGACTCTGCTTGACAGAGGATCAGTTAATTAATCAATGGGGCGGCAAAAGCCGACACACTCTGGCTAGGCTTAGAAATGCCCTCGGGCAGATAGCCTAGTACCTACCTATGAACCTATGAACCTATAAACTAGTGCTACAATAAAATAGTAAACTTTCTCACTAACTCGTCAAACAGAATCTTTCACTCTTATCCCTAAAACAGCTTAATTGGCTTGAATTACTTAAGCAACACACTTATACCCAACTACTCCTAGTCCACAAATTAATATACAAACCAGAACAAGGCAAAATTCTCCTAGCTAGATGTATTGCAGGCATACACCCCCACTAGGACACTTCAGTCTGAAAACAAAATACTCCTCTTTACCTACAAACCATACCTGTCAGCAGGAACCTCTCTCTATTCCAGCTATTAAGCCCAACAGATGCATGACCACTGACACACTATAACTGTGCCTTTCTCATTATGAATCACTAACACCTTCATATCTTAGCAGGCAGTAATAGCCTAACATCAAAAGTAGCTTTCACTTTAATGATACCATAATGGCAATTCTATGAGTAGGCCCTGATGAGTTCTAATGGTATATTGTGGAATTAGATTGCAAGGCCTTTCATCCACACTGATATTATTGCTGCCCAGCTGTGCTCTAACCAGGTTTTGAACCCAGGTTTATCAGTTAGCAATCCTGCACCTTAACCTCTGTACTATTGGGACAGGGTAGTGACAGCATGCTACTAATATATTCTGTTCTACCTCTTCATCCTAGTAGCCAACACTTACTACTATGTATTTCCTCTCTAGTGTCTTGTCATAACATCTTCATCTCTCTCTCTCTGTCTCTCTCTCCTTAATTTTGCCTGCTGCACGTTACTCCTCATCATCTTATTCTATTCTATGTTGCTATCAGAATATTCATATATTTCTCATTCACATATAGTATTAGAAATATAGTCAATATTTTAAATAACTAATATGTTACTTTACTTGACAGGCTAGCCACATCTGCAAAGTGTCTTGCTACTTGCATTACTATTGTATTCTTGATCACAATTTTTCCTAGCAATATTTTGTAAATATTGTGGGGGCTCTTATCCCCTTTTATATAAGGTACACCTTGAGCTATTGTTATGGTTTTTATCTGTTGTGGGCTTTTCTGCATTGTATATAATTACTTATAGGTTCATAGGTATATACTAGACTAACAACCACTAGAGCCCCTATAAGCCTAGCCATGCAACCCAAATGTGACCCACAAATTTGATTTATATAGGTAGTAATTTACTGACTGCCTCTGTCCATCAGAGAGATAGGAGCCAGATAGGGATGAATTTCCAATTACCCATCCATTGGACCAAGTTGGCTTAAAACTGGATAGGGAAGAACTCTGCTTCACATAGATGGAGAGCCTGTTCCAGAGAAGGGGAATTCTCTGAGAAATATATCTGTCTCTCCAACATGTCCTATTTATGTTGCAAGCATCATTTAGTTCCTTTAATCTAGTAGTTCTGATGCTGTTTCTTTTGTGGATCTGCAAAAGGTTCATCAGAACAAGGTACAGGGATGCCCAGTATACCAGGCAAAGGTCATCTCTCAGAAATCTGTATGATACCAAGTAAAGAGATGGGGCTTGAGGTAATCAGCATAGGACATTGTGTTTACTCCCTGTATTCTTTTTGTAAGGAACATTTGTGGACATTCCAGTTGCTGCATGTATCCAGTCAGGTACATAGTAATGGGGCCATTGTACTCTATGATAGATCTCATGAGGGCCAAGTGCTGTGCTATGATGACCTCTCTAGACCTATATGCCATGCCCTAGCTTATAAGTTGAGCAAAACAGAAGAAGTTACTTACTACCTTGGACACATTCTAGTTGAATGTTAGGTTACTGTCTACATGGGGTCCCAGATCCCTGAGAAGTAAATCAACTTTTAAGTGTGTTTTATTGATTTATCAGCTATAGTAAAATGTTTTTATGTGTGTTTGTAAAGCCTTTCTTCCCAGTTCATTGTAAAATATTTAATCTGTTGCTGGGATGTTCTACCCTTGGGGTCTATATTACGATATCGAAAGATGAGTTAACCGAACACATCTTTATTGATACGTAAATATTGACCTTTTGAAATGCTGAATGGCCACCTCAGCAAATTTTTTCCCAGGGGAAAAAATCATTTGGCCGTCATCAGGGATTTGCCCTTTTCCCCACTGTAGTGTGATCTCAGAGTTGGAATATTTAGTTAGGGGGTGTGTGGGGGGCATGGACCCCCCACATCTGGTGGTGTGAGGGGCAAAGCCCCCCACTATGCAGGGTTTGAAAGGTTGATTTGTTTGTCTTTGGCTGAGCATTTTTTCCCCTGGGAAAAAATTTGCTGAAATGGCCGACATTTGAAAAGGTCGATATTTATGTGTTATCAAAGGACAAATAAATAAATAAATTAAAAATGTTGTACCTGCTTTACTACATCCTGTTCTTTGGCAGTGTTTCAGTTGTTGTCTTCTGACAGATGTGTTTCTATGTACAGTATTGAGAAACACAATTTGTGCCTGTTCTGCCACGTTACTTCTAACAGCTTCACTGTTATGAATGGTACTGATTTAACTTGGACATATTTTGCCATGTCCTATTTCATTCAGTGGGTCCCTTCATGCAGAAATCAAGATTGCAACTAAGCAACTTTGAAAGAAAACTTAATCTTTTTTAAATGTATTGGTGTAAAGAGACACACTTGCTCTTTCTCCAACTGTCATTTAATATGTATTTTAAAATGTGACATGCTTAATTAGAGATTTTGTTAAAATCATTTTGTAAACTAATTTGACCCTCACTGTGGCTTATGTACACATTATTCCTGCAGGAAGCCCATTGCATCATGTGATCTCAAGGCTGATGGTGCTGCTTAGAATGACATAGAAACTGCATGATTCAGGAAATATGGCCACCCTCTGTTGAAAGTTGATAGAGAAGCTCAGGCATCTTTGTTGCATTAAACATCTGTAAAAATAAGGCATCATCAGGGTTGGCCTTAGGTCAAGTGGTACCCTAGGCAAAAGGCCTTCACAGTGCCTCTCCACACCATGTGGTGCCCCCATCCTGGTCTATTTCCACCCTCCAGTTTACTAGAAAAGTGCCCCTGTTAGAGCAGCACCCTAGGCGGCTGCCTAGTTGGCCTATGCCTAAGGCCGGCTATGGGCATCATTTACTATGAACATACATGGCAGGTGTTATTGTAGCATCCACACCTTACTTCAATTCCCAGCCCTGCCAGTCAACTGCCTAACTCTGAATTTAATTTTTTTCCCATTTTTTTGGAGGCTAAAGGCCACAAAGCTATTAGAAGACTAAGCACACTTGTGAAAGCATAAATATATAAACCCCAAAATATAATATCTACAACCAAAATGGTTGTCTGTAGAGGTCAGCCAGACTTTAAACATGTGTAGAATGGCAGCAGCTTAGACTTACTTGAACTGAGCAGCCAGGATGATAGATGATTCAGGAGAAGGAGCAGTAAACCAAGAAGACCCACAGCTTGGCTGCTCTGGTGCATTAGTCACTCATTGTAACCTAGCTAAAAGTCATTGCTCAAGAATACATGGAAACTAGAATCTAAAATACTGCACTCGTAATCTTTCATTTGCTGAAAATGATGTGAACATTTAAATTTCTCTGTTATAGAGATCCCTACTAAGGCATAACAGCTGCATATTTGTTTTTCAGTTGCTCACTTGGCTGTTAATACAGAGCCTCCTAGCTATAACCCTGCAGCATGCATGCTTCCTCATAAGCTTAATGTTGCCATCTGTACTGATGTACTGTATGCACATTTTACATGGCTGTCTATTGACCATATGGGAACATAATTGTAATCTGTTATACTTTATACAACTGTTCAACTTATCGGTATGACATAAGTGTAAAAAGATGACACTGCTACAAGTGCCTGCATGGCAGTAGCTCACAACAAACTTGCTCTAATTGGGAAGTGCCCTAACTTTCACTAACCTGGTCCAAGTGGATTGCCTCACCCTTCTACCACCTGACCTTACCAAAATGCATTCCCTTACCAGAAACCTAACCCTAACCCTAAAACTCCCACCTGGTCCCTAACCATAGCACAACTCTCCCTAACCTTAAAGTCCCGATCACTTCCTACACCTAATACTTGACTCCTCCCTCACTAAACCTAAAATCCCAGCATGTTCTCTAACTGTAACCCTAAAATCCCCTCCCATTCTCTAAACCTAAACCCCCCTCCACCTATACTACCATTCCTCCCACTCAATTTCTCCCAATGGTTGCTAAACTAAGCTGGCCTGAACTCGACTACTTTGTTTGGGCAAGGTGTGGCAGCTCCACTGTCTCCCCACAGGTGCCTCACGAAGCCCGAACATGTAGTCACGTCCAAGTGTGAGGACTGGCCATGCAAGCTGCAAAACTCTCAAGCCCCTGGCTGCAAGATAGTGGTATTTGAGTGCCTAGGACAGGTATGCTTGTAATAGACCATAAAAAAGGGTCTATATTAGATCACTGAATGCTTAAAAAAAGCGAACAGTGATTAATCGACCCTATGTAAGTGAAAGTTTACAATTTGAACTGTCAGAACAGCAATTTTTTTCCTAGGGAAAAAAAATTGCTGTTCCAACAAAAAATAAATAAATAAAACACTTTAAATATTACATTAAGTGGGGGGCTTCACCCCTCCCACCCTTCTACTTAAATATACCAACTCCGAGACCGCACTACAGTGCCGAAAATAGGAAAGTAACGAAGCGGCCAAGCAAATTCTTTCCCAGGGAAAGAATTTGCTTAAAAGCCGCTTTGATATTTTACCGTTTCAGTCTTTTGAGTTTGACCAAGACGCATTAGAAAGAATGCGTCTTCGGTCTTCTAATAGGAAACCCATAAAAAGATAGGTAACATATAAATTCATACCTTAATTTGGATACCTGTTAAAATTCTAAGGAGGATCACTGTCATCATCTAAATAAAGGAACTGCTAGTACAAATGAGGGGGAATCTATACTGACTGTGTGACAGCAGTACCTAAACGTAGCCCTCCCATTTTGAAAGTACAGCAATCTCAGAGTCCCTGTAAAAATGCTTGTAACATATAATAGCACATTTCACATTTTTCTCTTAGTTTGGCTTTATTGTATTTTATTTTTATTTTACACTTGTTGCCAGGGTAGTACACTGAACACAACTAACCATTTGTAAGTATTGCCAGGGTTGAATCATAATATATCTGTTAAAGGATCAAAAGCTTGTTTAATCACATCTTTTCAGTGGACAACACTTGTAATATTACATTTCACACTTCCAATAGGGAGCCCAAGTGTATAATGTGGTGCTATTCAACTTAATCAGATACATGCACATTTTCATAAATGGTTATTTGTAAAACTCAAGTATTAGTACAAATAATTTGCTGTTTAGGGATTTTTTGACATAAAAACATTAACAGAAATGATCCTTGTAAAGCAAAATTATTTGCTAAGTGAAATGTGTTATTTTGCCCATTGTTTACTCTGCATAATAGCAACACTTAATGACCATTTTGGAAAGAAATGCTTCAACTCTAACTTTAGTCCTTAACTCATCTTCAGATGCTGCTAAATACTGTACAGTTGCTTCAATAAAGAGCAAGGTATATTCCCAGTGCAATATTGCCTTGCTCTTCCCTGGTGATTCTGTGATTAAGTTGGTAATAACGGACTTATATTGTGCCATACATCTCTTTTATCAAGCTTTGTCTTTCTGTCTGTATTCAGAATGATTCAGTAATGTAAGTGCACTTAATTGGTTGCAAGCAGAATTTCCCCCCTCAATGTGCCATGCATGAACTGTGAACACCTCATGAAAGTTCATTCAATCCGTTTTTTTTTTTTCATTTACACTTGTTTTTTCTTTATATGGTTTCACTAAGGTTTTTTTTATTACTGTTATTTTTCTTTTGTAATAATTTCTGACCACTGAGTAACACTGCACATATATAAATGAAAATATAACTTAAAATATTGCCACAATAATCTTTTTAGTGCAACTAGTACAATGACCATTTATCTGATTTATAATCACAGCCCTTTACTTATTTTACAAAAACTATATGGCCAGTCTCATGACCATTACACTTTTGCCATTCCCATCAAAAACTACATTTTTGCTTATTAATACAGCTCGTTTAGTTGTTCAGATTTGTAATATATAAGCAAATCAAGTGATCAGAACCTTTCAGTATTGCTTGACATTTCAAACAGAACTCCAATATTAAACAATTAACATGAATCATATCACTGTCTTATATTAAAACATTGCATTATGCAGAAAGGTTTATATCATCTTTCTTGTGGTTTAGTATAATATTCATTATGTAAATTTTTAAAAACATACTCTGAATATAACAGATATGAAATTGCAGAATGATAAACCCATCAAACATCCTTTGTATGTATGGAATAATAATGGTGCCAAAGCTACTTCGCAAACCTATAATCCACTTACAAAAACACAGTATTCCAAGTACTACACGTCTCACAACACTGTTTAACTCTAAGCATAGACCACCTCCTATACTATTACCAGGCACTGCTTCCACTTTACCTTAATGTGGGGGCATCCACCCCAACCCCGGACCCACACCCTTTGCATCACACACCACTAAACCTCATAACTCACTGAATATCTTTACCATTAATATACAACGTATCAGAAACAAGATATCAAAATTCCATGCCTGGCTAAACCATTCTAAACCTGATATACTTGCTGTAACTGAGACATGGATAAAACAATATGTAAAAGACTCTGAATTCCTCCCCCTGGCTTCTCTTGCTTAAGAACAGATAGATCACACAAGCAAGGGGGATAGAGGTGCACTTCTCTACCCCGATGCTTTTAACATGCTTCCCTACTCTAGCTCTATTCCCCAGTTCTCTACAGCTCTGCTCATTATTGTTCATCTAAAACTGAACAATTTCAAAAGTCTCTGCTTAGTAGCCATATACATCCCATCAGGAAATAATATTCCTATACTAGAAGAAACCCTAACTTGAATCTCAAATAATATCCACAATGAAACAATAATTCTAGGTGACGTAAACATAAACTGGCTAGACCATACAAATTCCTCACCAACTGTACCCATTAATCTGTATAACTTCACTCAGCTCATTAACAGTATAACCCAGCCCAAGAAAAACAACATGAGTGGTTCCATCCTAAACTGGATTTTAGTGTCAGACCTTAGCAAAATTTCCTCATCCGGAATTCTGCCTTGCAATATTAGTGACCATCACCCTCCATATATAATATGCAATACACCCACAGCCTCAAGCCAACATCTGTACAAACCCACTAGAAATCTAGTTAAATTTAACCTTATAATCTTTAATGAAACACTGATTTAAATTGATAGGACCAGTCTAAAATTTTTACCCCTCGACAAAGCAGTTGAATTTTTCAATTCAGCATTCCTAAGTATACTGAACAGAATGGCCTCTCTCTGTAACAAGAGAATTAAAACAAACCATGCTATCTGGTTATCTAGAGATACCAAAAGACTCATGCCTACCAGAGACGGAACATGGAAAAAATGGCAGAAAAAATAAACAAAACCCTCAGACCTTCAGCTATATAAACAACTCTGCAATAAAGTAAAATGTATAGTTATAAAAGGTAAAAAAACACTACTACTGATCATTCCAAAACAATTGCAATTAAAATAAAAAAATTCTGGAACTCTGTCACCACTCTTTTAAACCCTGGCAACAAGAGTAATCCATGTCCAAGTTCTGACAAAAGTCCTACAGAAATAGTCACACTTTCAACTCCCATTTTAGAGAGACTATATCCAAACTTGCCAACACTTTTCCTCCCTCTAGTCATACCCATAATCCAACTCCAACTGAGTACTCCTCTATAAACTCTTCTTCCCAGCCTTCTTCTTTCTCTCCTTTTCCTACCACAACCATAACAAAACTTCTGCTTAAGCTCAAACCTGGCAGCACCATCCCAGACAACCTATCCTGAGAGTATCTACAAATCTCAGCTAGATCTATAAGTTATCCAATTAGTACTCTCATAAACAGCTCTATCCGAGAATCCTATGTACTCTCCATTTGGAAACAAGCCTATATCCTCCCCCTACACAAAGATGGTAACAACACTGACATCTCCAGTTTCCATCCCACAGCCATACTATCTCGCATCTCTAAAATTATGGAAAAATGTATTCACTTGCAACTCATGACTTACCTAATCCAAAATCAACTTCTTTCTGCTACTCAACATGGTTTCCGGCATGGACACAGCACTGCTACTGCTCTCCTATCCTTCTTAAACACCATTAACCTTGGACATAATGAAGATGAACTTGTCTCTATGCTCTTCCTTGATCTCTCAAAGGCATTTGATACCATCTCCCATTCTCTCCTCCTCTCAAAACTATCATACCTAGGCATGTCCTCTCCTGTCCTAGACTGTTTTGCCAACTATCTTACAAACAGACAAACAAAAATCAACAAAATGGCTGCATACTTATTCACCTTTTCTCACTACTCCTTCTGGTGGTCCCACAAGGGTCCATCTTAGGGCCTCTACTCTTTAGTATTTTCATTAATAACTTTCACACTGCCCTCTCTCTCTCTCTCTCTCTCTCTCTCACAGTATTGTTGTTCAGTATGCAGATGACTCTACAATCATCTGCTCTGCCTTCTCAGAATCAGAGCTTCTTTCTAAGACCCAAAACACTTTCTCCACTACTGAACTATGGATGTCCAATAACCATCTGGCTCTTACCCCTAACAAACAAAGCTCCTTCTTTTCACCCCCCCCCCCAAAAAAAAATACCACTATCAACAAATCTGATTGTATCATCTACTCTTCTAACAAAACCACCACAGAGTTAGTTCCTCTACACCAAGCTACATGGAGTTATCATAGATGAAAAGTTATTCTTTGACCAGCACATCCACAGCAGTATTAAAAGCTTACCAAAAACTTGGCACCCTTTATAGACATAAACACTTTTTAAACTACTCTACCAGAAAAACATTGGCCTCAACATTCCTTCTTCCTTCTCTCCTATATGGCACTCCCATTCTGACAAATATTCAATCCAGCTTAAAAACAAAGATGGAAACCTGCTATAATCAAATTGCCAAGTTCATAACCAATGCTAAATATTCATCCCATCACTGCTGCTCGCTACAATCCCTGAACTGGTTAGAACTCCCACAACATCTCACACATATACAACTATCTACAACACACAAAATCATCTATGAACCTTTTACATGCCCAGCTCTTGTTCCCCTTTTGACACCTTAGCAACCAAGTACGCACCTCAGATCTGAAAATCAATCCCTCATCCAAATGAATAGACCAAAACTCCCTGCAGGTCAAAACCTCTACTCTTTTGCCATAGCCAAACTCTGGAATGGTCTCCCACCTGACCTGTGGACCATTACTTGTGCCCTCTTGTTCAAAAAGTCTTTACAGCAATATCTTTTTACTCAATGGCTCTGCTCATGCACCATACCCCAACCCTCTATTACCTGATTAGACTTTATCCTGTAAAGACTACCTAAAGCAAATTCAAGCTATTTCATCTTCTCCTGTCATAAGAACAATTGTATAAATTGTAAAAATGCATAATATGCATGTCCTGACTGCTAAAAAATGTAATGTTTACTTTACCATGATTCTACAATTGTAAATTCTTTAAGTGAGATTTAAGTATTCTTCATTGTAATCTTTGTATAACAAATGACTATTATTTTGTGTTATGTTTTGTGGAGCTTTTCTACACAGGCCTCCTCTGAAAATGGGGTCTTTTCAGCCCAGTGGACTTTCCTGGTCAAAAAAAGCAAATAAATAAATAAATAATAATTCTTAACTTTTCAAAGCACTATTCACAAGTTATACATAAACATAACATCAGCTGAGAGAGGAGTAATTACGACAGGCAAAGAAACATACTTCTGTAGAGGAAGAAGGGAGTATTTGGCTTTTATTTTGTTTGTTTTCATCAGTGGATCAGAGGAAAACTGCGTATACTTCCTACCTAGATCTAGCTGAAGCATTTGATATAATATGCCACTCAGGCATTGTCAACAAACTTACAGATCCAGGTATGAACCCCTTTATAACACAGCGGAGAGCTAGTTGGCTCATTAATAGGACCCAGAATGTAAAAATCGAAGATGCCAGTCACAGGTGGAGTTCTCCAGGGCTTTTTTCTAAGCCCACTCCTCTTTGATGTCTACTTCACGGGTGTCAAAGCCAATGAGAAAGGACTTTGGCTAACCAAGTTTTCAGATGATTGCAAACTGGGAGCAGTCATTGAATCCCCTCAAGATGAGAACACCCTTCAGGAAGTTCTAACACAGACAAGCACTTGGTGCCAAAGCGATAGCTTAAAAGTCAGCACCAAGAAATGCATTATAGTACCTTTTGGAAAGTTGGCCACCCCGGGTAACTGCATCATCAATAAAACACCCCTAAAAGTTGATTCATTAATCAGGGATCTGAAAATTCATGTAGATAGTAACCTAACCTTTGACCAGCATGTATCCAAGGTAGTAAGAAAATCCTTCTTTGTTGCTCAATGTATAAGCGAGGGCATGGCATGTAAGATCCAGAGATGTCATCATACCACTGTATTCGGTCCTCATCAGATCCATCATACAGTATAATGCACCCTCTGGTATGTTCCTGACCAGACAAATACAGAGCTTAATCTCATGAATGAAGCATGGTACAGCTCAGATTTGCAAGAGTATATAGTTAGTGGTTTGTATTTTTGCATAGGCTAAGATTATGTATTCTATAAAGTATTTAGCCATAAGCAAGTCTGAATTTATGACATTCTTCCGGCTGAGTCCAGCAAATTAGCTGAACAAGTTGCCACACCCTCAACAGTAAGTGTCACCCAAGGTTTCAGTGTAGGAGCTGTGACAAACCAAAATGCTGCCAACCCAGCTAGCTGGAATTTTGTAAATAATTGTATGTCATTTGGAAATATTAATACGATTGATATAGAAATGTGACACCGCCAGTCCAGCTATCTTGAATTTTGTAAATAATTCTATGTAATTTGTGAATATTAATATGATTCGTATGCTTGTCTTACAAATGTAAGAGAACTATATGTTATGTGGATATTAAACTACTGGTGCAGAAGTGTGTGTTGAACTGTATGTTATGTACTGAGCTTCAAGGATGTAACCATAGTGTACCCTGCTGGAAAAGAATAAAAATGTATATAAACTATATTAATAGCAGAAGTTGGAACATACAGAGTTAACTTACAAAACATCAGTAAATAAGTTAAAAGTGTTTTACAATGTGCTATAAAATAGTTAGTTTCAGTACAGCAAGCAGATACAATGTCTAAAGCTGGAAGTTTTCCTATTGTCTGGAAACAGAAATAATTACTAGGTTACAAATGTAAAAGTGTTAATTGTTTTATGACTTCCAGTTCTAGACAAACTTCTGAGATATAAGTATTTTCCACAGAGAAATGCTAAATTCTGTTGGTATCTGTTTAGCCTGGGAACTGGAGGAAGGTGACAAATAATGATGTCATCCAGCTGACCCAGCAGTAATGTTTTGATATTAATTTGGGAACTCTCTCAGAGATTTGGCATTTTGTATTTTGTCTTTGGACATGAAAACATCCATTCAGCACTTCTCATCTGTATTTGCCTTGCTCTGTAAGTTATTGAGGTATAGTATTTCTTTTAGAGATAGTTAGGACTATAGTAAAGATTAGTTTAGATGTTTTCTATATTTATTTGAGACTGCCCTGCAATGTTGTTTTGAAATATTTCCCATGATTCTGAACTCTGTAGTCACTGTATTGAGGTATTGAGTATTGTCTTGTTCTTTTATTTTTTATTATTAAATATATTTAAACCTTTTAATTGTGACTCATTTGTTTAGAGATATATAAGCTTTTAGAGTACTTAAATATGTATTTGGTGACACTGTATAGGCCACACCAATAGCCTTGCTGTTGGTCACACTTACCATTTGGATAATAGTAACATTACACGGTAAGATTGTTTACCCTTTGGGAAGGGCCTTAAAGTAGCTGATAAGGCGTTCTGGTAGCAGTGCTAACTACCTTATGGTCTGGGGAGAAGGAGGCATAGCTAGTAAACCTGTGCCAGCCTTTCCCAGGTGTCTGTTTGTTTATAAATGAAATCTCAAAGTGTGTGTGTGTGTGTGTGTGTGTGTGTGTGTGTGTGTGTGTGTGTGTGTGTGTGTGTGTGTGTGTGTGTGTGTGTGTGTGTGTGTGTGTGTGTGTGTGTGTGTGTGTGTGTGTACATGCGGGCGTGCGTGTGTGTGTCAGCTACTTGGGCAGGGACACAAAGCACTGGTTGGACAGACAGAGTGCTGGAAGGACTTGGCTTGGAACCCTGGCTAAGGACTCAACTCTATAGCTGTGCCAGTGGGGAATCTTATTGGGGATCTGGAGAAAGAGAGAGAAAGCAGCCCCATACTGACTGTGATCTATGTGTGCTCTTAGGGGAAATTTTACTTTACTGTGTGTCTACTTGTCATCCTCTCAATGTGGACATCCCTCACTGATGCTAGTAGTGAGGATTGAGTCTCCTTGATTACTGGGCCAGTGTAGGGGTGTCACAGGACCATTTCCTGGTATCCCTACACAACCAAGGTTCCCTGACTATTTAAATGAATAATCATGGTTGTCACAATTTGGAATGCATGTTTTTTTTTCTGTTCACTTCTCCAGTATAAGTTTCCCAGTGATAACCATACCAGGAGCGTAAATCTACAGGCAACATGCTTTACAAGAGTATATAGGAATGCAAATCCTTTTAACATGACAAGGTCATGATCCATCAGCTTTCCACTTCCTCAGCCTCAGTGAAAAAGACTATGCCATGGCAGTGGCAAACACTACAGAATCAATTCTGTGGTGTTGCACAGATATTGAGGGGATCACAGACATTTGACAGTACTGTCTACACGTGTTTTGTATACCTTGCAAAGAGCTATGACTGCACACCTTGAAATTTCTTGTGGAAAGTGTTGCAATGGTACAGGGGTCCTGGACTGATGTTGCATGCCATTTAGTTTCTGTATTTGAGGAGTGAAAGCAGTGTCATCATTCCTGGTGTTAGGTCAGATACATTCAAGGCATGCATATGACTGTTCCAATTTCTATCCTGTCCCTTCCTGCTCATGATTTTCCTTTGCAGGATATAATGCGATAACCAAAGAAATGACAGCTTCTGGTTTGGAGACATACCGGTTATACATTTGGTGATTGCAAATGAGGTTCTTCTTTAGTATCAAAGGACTGTGATCTCCATAATGGCCAGTTCTAGAGGGGATGTCTGATAAACATGAAACAACTTTGATGAACATCTACACCTCCATTTCAGACATTGTGGATGTTTCCTAAAAGCTGATTACTGGTTCTAACTGAGAGTGGAATGACTACCTCAGGTAGAGGAGATTAATTATCTTAAGGTTTTGTTGATGAGTGGAGGTTGTGGGGATCAAATGACTGACCAGCAAAATGTTAACTTGTAGAAAATTGCTTGAGCATGATGTGTGCGGTGTCACTTATTCCAGCACATATTTAAGCATAGCCTTGATATCTATTAATATGACTTTCTTGCAGGGTGCACTTGTTTAACCATCTTAGCTAGTTTCCATAAATATCTTCTTGGACTATGGCCATACTGCTTATGCAGTCATAGGTTCATAGGTTCATAGGTAGGTACTAGGCTATTGGCCCTAGGGCCTATATAAGCCTAGCCAAAGGTACCCTGGCTTTCGCCACCCAAGAAAATTATTTTCCTGTGCCACTGTCATGATACTATGTTAAAAATAATGGTAAAAAACTCAAAATGAATCCCTACTTGACAGGATGAATGACAAACTGGCTAAAAGATAGAAATTGTATTATAAAGATCAAGTAAAGATATCAGGGTGGGAATCCCACAGGGGTTGGTATACCCTACTTGTTAGCCTGTTAATGTTGAAGTTTCCATCTCACAAGAGCATCTGGCTCAGCAATTTTGCCGATTTATATAAAACTTGGATGTGCAGTTGCTAATAGTAATGACTAATGTGGACCTCAAGGCTATGTAGACACTATTCTATATCAGTCAGTCTCTAAAGGTATGAAGTTTAATATTATAAAGGGTAACAATTTGAAATGTCTGACCTGCTAGAGCGAGTCCCAAAATAACAGACTGAATGGCCAAAAGAACAGATTTATATATACCAAGTCTGAGATGCCATTTCTCAGAATATTCCATTTTCTCCACGGTATGGTGATCTTGGAGCTGGTATAAATAAGTTTGGGGGGTATGGTGGACTTGCTTCCCAGACCTCCACATGTTCTGTAGTTTCTTCTTCTTGACAATGTAAACATATTGTATCACTTTTATTTTTATATGGCATATTTCCTTTTACTGGCAATTTATTTATTATCAGTCTCCACAAAAAATCTTGACATTCTACTTTCTGATTACATCATTTGCTTCTTACTTTTTATGACTTTAATTTTGTCATCTGTTACTTTTTCTCAGGTTTTATCATTACATTCTTTTTCTATAGCAACAATTTTTATTTTCCACAAAAATGTGTTTTTCTTGATAACATTTTATTTCTTTATTTATACACCATTTTTCTCTTTAACTATTTTACCATACCCCCAAATTTATCATACCTATATTTATACAATTTTACTACTAATCTGTCATCTGTTTAATTTATCCAGTTTAACACTTTGTTCATATTTAATGAAGCAGCATATACCACTGGGTTAATTAAACCTAAACTCCTTCTTCTCTGTTTATATACAAAACTACTCTTTTTACTGGGTTTAATCTAGAACCCCATATAAATGAAAAAGATATCTGCAATAATTTCTTTTCAAATACTGCTGGCAACATAAATACACTTGATAAGTATAATGTTTTTCCCATCAGTACTGAATTTATCAAATGAGCTTTTTTCTGAATGATAATTTATACGTTATCCAGAAAAAGTCAGGCTTGCTTTATTTCTTCTGTTGTTTTTTTCCCATTGAATTCTACTTACATCTTTATTTAGCAATTTTATATCTAACACAGAAATTTCTTTCTTTGTAAGATATATAATCCCTGTCTGTATTACATCACCTAAACCTTTACTTTTCTCTTTACTTAAAGCTATCGCTATCACCTCTAGACGCTCATTTGTGCAAATTATTACTTCTTTTATCCAACAATTATTTTTGCAATTGCCATAATGTCATCTGCATATGTTAACAGAAATGGAATCCTTAACTCTTCAGGTGTTATATACCCTGCCTCCTTCATTTTGTAATTTATTTCACATACCATCACATTCGTAACTAATGCAAAGAGTATACAGCTCATTGGATATCTGTGTCTTACATCACTCTTCATATGTATGAAGGTCTGATGAAGTGGTGTGCTTTCACCATGAAAGCGCTTACCCATTAAAGCTGTATTTTATCTTTTGAGAGGTGTGAACCTTCTTGCCTTTGGTTGGTTCGCTGGATGATTTTGTGCAATATTTTATTTTTTGTCTTGTTCAGCGGTGCATTTATATGAGCTGTGACTATTTGTGTGTTTTGGACTCTTCATATGTATCTCTTGGCTTAACCAGCCATTTACAAGCGTTTTTACTTTATTATTACTATATGCTGACATACATCATTTCCTAACTTTCTCAGATTATATGCTCTCCTTATTACCCATAAAATTTCATGTCCATTCACGTCAAATGCCTTTGTAAGGTCTAATATCATGATTTTTCCCTCTTCTTTTCATTCATAATATCATCCACAATTTCTTTAGCATTAATAATTTCTGGTGACCCTTCCTCCTTTATACTGTATATGCTAGCTTCCATAATATTTTCCATTTTAGTTACATATCCCTTTCTATATTTTTGTAAAGCTCTTATAATTATTATTCAGTATTAACAGTTTCCAGTTTTTTGATTGTCTTCTATCTTCCTTCTTCCATATGAATTTATATATTCCACTACATAATTCTTTATACATAAAATCTTCATTCAATCATTTATTCCAAGTCATTAAAATTACATTTTTTGGCAATGCCTTAAATTTTTATACATTTCATAACCCATTCCATTTGGTCTTGGAGCTAAATCTAGATTTACTTGGCCTAATACTTTGAGACCTCCCTTTCCAATGGATTACTATCAAAAGCTTGAAACTGAAAACCGCAAATGTTGTTTTATGCAATGCATATGCTCTACTCATGAATAGTAAGTAGATCCAAAGGTCGACACATCAACATTGACACCGTTGTGTCGATATTCATGTAGATAGTTGCCGTTGCCAACTATGCTTTGTGTCCCTGCCTTGTGTACATCCTTATTAATGGACGCACACTTAAACATCAACATATGGGCTGTCATTCCTACCATTTTCGAGGAGGTGCCTGTTGTGTACCTCACTTTCCACCTTTTGATAGTAAACCTTTTCTAACTCTTTTTTCTCTTTTTCTGTTAATTTTTTTACTTTCCATGTTTTTCACTAACATCTTTTTTCTTTAAACATTTCTTGAACATATTGTACTACACTATTCATAATCTTTTCCAGTGTTCTTTCTATTTCTCCTTTTACATTTTTATTTCTCTCATTACACTACAATATTCCTTTACTAATCTGTGTAAGAAACTCAATAATTTTCTTTTTCCTTGTAAAAAAAAATATTTTTTGTTTGATTTATTCCATATAACTCTTTTTCTTTGTCAAAGTACTTTCTATTATTATGTTCTAAATATTCCAATGCATCTTTATATGTAACACACTGTATCATCATCTTCTTTTGTCTGTTCCCATTCATAGGTTCATAGGTAGGTACTAGGCTATTGGCCCTAGGGCCTATATAAGCCTAGCCAAATGTACCCTGGCTTTCGCCACCCAAGAAAATTATTTTCCTGTGCCACTGTTGAGCAGAGCCACAGAAGTGATCCCCGGGGTGAATTTCCTATCTCCCATCCAATCATCAAGATTTTTCTTGAAGAGTGCTAATGAGGAGCTTTGTTTGATATAGATAGGTAGTTTGTTCCAGAGTATGGGAAGTCTCTGGGACAGGAATCTATCCCTCCAGCATGTTCTGTTTATTGTGGTGACGAGGTTTAGGTCCCTAGAGCGTGTAGCTCGTAGGGATTGGGATTTCTTTAAGTGAAGCATGTCTAAAAGCTCTGGGTTTGACATAGCTTTGTGTGTTAGGCAGAGATCGCCTCTGAGTAGGCGATATGCAATGGAGTAAAGCTGCAGTTTTTTGAGACGGTCTGCATAGGGCATCTCTTTGAGGCTGGTAATCCTCTGTGTGAGGTATTTCTGTGGCCTTTCCAGTTGTTGATGTCTTGTGAGGTACATACCAAAAGGGGCATTGTACTCTATAATGGGTCTAATGAGTGACGAGTAGAGGGGAACAATGACCTCTTTTTTCCTGGATGAGAAACCTTTTGTGATGAGGTGTGCCACATAGAAGGATTTCCTGACTACTGTGGCGATGTGATTATCAAAGGACAGACTACTGTCCACCTGTGTCCCAAGGTCTCTTATCACACTTTCAGTGTTAAGTAGACTACCACCTATGTGGTAGTTCATGGGTACTGAGTTTTTACCAAAAGGCATGACAATGCACTTTTTGGCATTGAGCTTGAGGCCATGGCTTTGACACCAGGCATCTGTCTCAGCGAGGCCCTTTTGTAGGATGTCCACATCTTTTGGAGTTTTGATTATGGCTACTAGTTTGCAGTCATCTGTGAACTTCGTTAGCCAAAGACCTTCTGTGTTGGCCTGTACTTCAGAGAAGTAGATGCCAAACAGGAGAGGACCCAGGACTGAACCCTGTGGTACTCCACTTGTCACTGGTCTGAAATTGGATTTGGAGTCTGCTACTTTCACAGTGTGGGTTCTGTCAGTGAGCCAGTTGGCAACTCATCTTGTGACATAGGGATTTATACCTAGTTTACTGAGTTTATCTATAATTCCAGAGTGAGGGATGGTGTCTCAAGCCTTGGCGAGATCTAGATAGGCTGTGTGAACCACCTTACCCTCATCTACGGCTTTGGTGACTGCTTCAAAGAAGTCTATCAGGTTTAGGAGACATGATCTGCCTTTTACAAATCCGAACTGGGTGGGGTCCTGTGTTTGGAGATTACCAATGTCATTGTTTATAAGTTCCATGATGATACGCTCCATAGCCTTGCAGATCAGGCTTGTTAGGCTAATGGGGCGGTAGTTTCCGGGGTCTGTGGTGGCTCCCCCTTTGTGGAGTGGGATAACTGTTGCTGTGCACCATTCAGTGGGCACATAGCCTGAGGTGAGGCTATGATTGAACATGGTACTTAGGTGGGGTGCCAATTCATTCTGTAGTTCATGTAGAACACAGCCTGGGATGTCGTCAGGTCCCATGGATGCTGTGTTCTTGGATTTGGATAGTGTGTTTTTTACCTGTGCAGCCGTGATTACAGGAACTTTGCATTCTTCTGGTATAGAGATGGGCCTTTTAGGGGATGACAGAGGGGTAAAGTTAGCACTGAACCTATCAGCCAGGATGTTGGCAATATCAGTTGGTTCTGTATATTTAGTGCCATTGTGCTGTAACTCAGAGCAGATCTGAGTGTTGCCATTGAGATTCTTGACATAGCTATAGAATGTTTTGTGGTTGTCTTTAGAGTCAGTGGCGATTTTGTTTTCATAACTAGCTTTGGAGGATTTTTTGAGGCTGACCAGGGAGTTTCTCCAATCATGGGATTTTACTCTTTTTTGCAACAGTTTCTTCCTTCTGTTGTAGAGTTTGTTTATGGCAGGAGACCACCAGATTGGCTTCCTTTTTTTGGACGATAGCATCTTGGTTCTGTTAGGGATTGCACGATCCATTCACTCGTGTAAGTGCTTATAAAGTGCATTTGTATAGGATTCAGCAGTTGTACCTCTATTGTCCATCAGCATGGGTGTCGTGAAGTTTGCCACTTCTGTCTTAAGAAGCGTGAAGTTGGCTTTGGAGAAATTTTTTACTGTACTTTCCCTAATGGAGGGTGGGGGAGGGATGTGGATGTCTAGGGTGATTAGCTTGTGGTTGGATCTGACCAACGAGGAATTGACCTCTGGTATGGAACACCGGTTGCCCATGTTGGTAATAACCAGGTCTAGGACATTGCTGCCCCTGGTGTGGGTGTGGATAAGTTGATCCATGGCATTGGAATTTATGAATTCCAGAAAATGATGAGCACAAGAGTTGGTACATGAGTAGTTTTCCCAGTTAATGGTAGGGTAGTTGAAATTGCCCATTATTAGGGTGTTAGGTTGTACTCTAATATTTTCCAGTGTATTAAGAAATGAGGAGTGGGAATCCTGGGGCATGGTGGGGGATCTGTAGCAAGCTACAATTTGGATTGTGGTCTTGCCCAGAGTTAGTTGCATTTCGGATGCATTATGTTGAGCAACTAGCCTGGAGGTGTGGATATCCTTAATGAATATGGACACGCCTCCGCCTTTTGTGTTTCGGTCCAGGTTAGGTGGATGAAAGGTGTGGTATGAATTATAGCCTGGTAATGCAGGGGTACTCTCTGGAGCCTTGAACCAGGTCTCTGTCACTGCACAGATGTCGATGTTCTCCATTTTAAGGATTGCCTCGAGAGAGTGCATTTGAGGTTTAGACTTCTAGCATTGAGTAGCAATACCCTTAGATTCTTCTTGCTTGTACCTGTTAGGGTGGTGAATTTGTCATTTGAACCTTGCCTAAAAAAGGCACTATAGGGGTGGCTAGAGCCTTAGCCAGTATCCGGAATCCCAGAGACGACACGTGCAGGCCATCTCTGGCAAAGCATCGTGGCTTGTCGATCATTTCATCCCAGGCAGACAGATACTGGATCCCCTTAGAATGACACCAGAAGCTTAGCCAATTGTTGAAGTCAATCATTTTGTCCTTGTACTGTGGTATCATCCTGGGTGATGGCAGGATGCTACTCAGGGCTAGGGTCATACCTGCCTGGGCTACAAGATCAGACAGCTCCTCCATGCCCCATTTCATGTAGTCCAAGGAGGTACGTCTCAGGTCATTCACACCAACATGGACAATGACAGAGTCATATTTGTACTTGTTGTGGAGTGACCTGAGTGCATGCTTTATGTGGCGGATCCTGGCACCCGACAGGCAGCTGACAGTAACTTTCTCCTTGTTTAGCCTGGTGAGTGGAACATCAGTGTGTCTGACTATAGAGTCACCTATGACTAGAGTGTTGGGTACGTTGTTATGCCTTATGGGCTGTGGTTGAGTGGCACACTGAGTTTGTGGGCTATGTGTCATTTGGGTTGTGTTAGGGGGTGGAGGTTGCTTGTGTTTCTGCTTTGGAGGTCCCTGTTGCTTAGGCAGGTTTTTACTGAGAGCCTCTCTAAGGTGTGTGTTTTGTGTTTCTATGTGTGTGTTTTGGTGGTGTGGGTTTCGAGGGTCTATGTACTGAGTGTGGTGTGGTGCAAGTGTTTACCTTCTCCTCTTGACTGTCTAGTCCAGTCTTGGGTGAAGAGAGCTTTGCTTCCAGTTTGGCTATATAAGTGCATCTCTCACAGGTTGTAGTCTTGGGTGGTAGGAGGAGAGGGTTGTCTGTGTACATGAGGCAATTACTGCATTGCCCCAAGATGCCCAGATTCATCAGGTAGACAGGAGAAAACACCGGGAGCTGACCCTTAGTCATGCCTGAATAGGTGCTTATTTGTTAAGTACTAGAAACTGTTTTCCTCTAGACAGTGAGGAAAGTTGAGTGCTTTAGTTATTTGTAGCTTATTTAGTGCTTACAATAAGTTCTGAACAAGTGCTGAATCAAAAAACTGGCTAGTTCTAAGAAACAAAATTAAGCTAGAAGGCTTCCCTCCAACACAGAAAGGCTTGGGGCCTAGAAGCCTACAAATAGTCCTGGACACAGCAAATCTATATCCAGGCTAGACTACCCACAGTAAAGGCAGGAAACAAGCTTAGATTTTTTTTTTTTTTTTTTTTTAGTGGAAAAAAAGAAAGGAGTAGCAGAAACTAAGCTGATTGGCCTTCTCAAATGTTCTCCCTGTACTGGGTAGAATGAGGTAATGACACTAGACTGGGAGGAGGGTCCCAGATCAAATTTACACTAGGGGCGGGCAACTGCAAAGCCACCAACTATAAAAACACCATACCAACAGGGAGGGAGGGTGCGAAACAAACTGCAGAAATGTTTCTCACAGCAGAAAAGCAGCAGTGAGCCTTTAAATGAAAGTTTTAAACAGCTAAAGGAGCCTCTAGAAAAAGAGTTTTAACTGCAACAAGTTATCAGAAACAAACAACTCAACAGATGCTTAATAAAAGTGGACAATTTCCAGTTAATACCTCACACACAGTGAAACTAGCTAGAAAAATATACAGTACACAAAGTGTTATAATTAACAAAGAAATAAAGAACAAAATAAGCAAAAAACAGGATACTTAATGTTATATATTATAGTTCCAAGTTTGCTTAGTGTCCTTCCTTCGATCAGCCACAGTGGATCATCTGTTTCCATTTCTTCCAGTCCTCTGCATCTTGCTCTGTCACACCAACCACCTGCATGTCCTCTCTCACCACATCCATAAACCTTATCTTAGGCCTTCCTCTTTTCCTGTTACCTGGTAGTTTCATCCTTAGCATCTTTTTCCCAATATACTCAGCATCCCTCCTCAGCATATGTCCAAACCAACGTAATCTTGCCTCTCTGGCTTTGTCTCCAAACCTTCCAACCTGGGCTGACCCTCTAATATACTTATTCCTAATCCTGTCCACCCTCGTCACACCCAGTGCAAATCTTAACATCTTTAACTCTGCCACATCCAGCTCTAACTCCTGCCTTTTTGTCAGTGCCACTGTCTCCAACCCATGTAACATAGCTGGTCTCACTACCCTCTTGCAGACCTTCCCTTTCACTCTTACTGGTACTCGTCTGTCACAAATCACTCCTGACACTCTTCTCCACCCACTGCATCCTGCCTGTACACTCTTCTTCACCTCTCTTCCACACTCACTATTACTCTGAACTATTGATCCCAAGTATTTAAACTTATCCACCTTCTCTACCTCTACTCCTTGCATCCTCACCATTCCTCTATCCTCCCTCTCATTCACACACACATATTCTGTCTTAGTCCTGCTGACCTTCATTCCTCTTCTCTCTAGAACATATCTCCATCTCTCCAGGGTCTCCTCCACCTGTTCCCTACTTTCACTACAGATCACAATGTCATCTGCAAACATCATAGTCCACGGGGACTCCTGTCGGATCTCGTCTGTCAACCTGTCCATCATCATTGCAAATAAGAAAGGGCTCAGAGCTGATCCTTGATATAATCCCACCTCCACCTTAAATGCATCCATCACTCCCATCGCAGACCTCACCGCTGTCACACTACCCTCGTACATATTCTGTACCACTCTTACATACTTCTCTGACACTCCCGACTTCCTCATACAATACCACAACTCTTCTCTAGGTACCCTGTCATATGCTTTCTTTAAGTCTACAAAAAACAAAATACAACTCCTTCTGACCTTCTCTGTACTTCTCCATCAACACTCTCAGAGCAAACATTGCATGTGTAGTGCTCTTTCCTGGCATGAAACCATACTGCTGATCACTAATCATCACATCCCTTCTTAATCTAGCTTCCACTACTCTTTCCCATAACTTCATGCTGTGACTGGTCAATTTAATCCCTCTGTAGTTACTACAGCTCTATACATCACCCTTATTCTTAAAAATTGATACCAAAACACTTTTTCTCCATTCCTTAGGCATCCTCTCACTTTCCAAAATTTCATTAAATAATCTGGTTAAAAACTCCACTGCCATTTCACCTAAACACCTCCACACACTGTATACAGTAGTAAATATAGCATGAACTACCCCCATAGGTAGTACTCACAGTAACAGAGTATATGCAGCAGTAAATGTAGCATGAGCTACACCCACAAGTAGTACTCACAGTAACCCATTAGATATTGTAGTAAATGTAGCATGAGCTGCACCCACAAGTAGTACTTACAGTAACCCACTATATACAGTAGTAAATGTCACATGAGCTACCCTCGCAAGTAGTACTCACAGCAAATCACTATATGCAGTAGAAAATGTAGCATGAGTTACACCCACAAGTAGTACTCACAGCAACCCACTATATATAGTAGTATATTCAATAGTAAATGTAGCATGAGCTACACCCACAAGCAGTACTCACAGTTCATAGGTTCATAGGTCCATATGTTTTTACTAGGCAAATGACTACAAGGGCTTTTTTAAGCCTAGCCATGCATCCCAAATATCTGACAAGTTCTGGTACTCTTGATAAGTGTAGGCAGGGGCATGGGAGATTAAACACTTACAAACAGGGGTCTGGGAAATGAAATATATACAGGCTGCCTGTGTCCATTGGAGACATAGGTGACAAAGGATGAATGTTCTGTTCCCCATCCTCTTGTCCAAGTTACACTTGAATTGAATTAGAGAGGAATTCTGCTTTACATGGATGAGGATCCTGTTCCAGAGAAGAATAGTCTGTGAAATACATACCCATCTCTCCAGCAAGTCCTATTTATATCGCAGGCAAGGTTTAAGTCTTTGGAATGCATATTTTTGATGCTGCTTGTTTTGTGGATATGCAAGAAATCCATCAAAGTAGGGTCTAACAATGCCTTGTATGCCAGGTATAGATCTACCCTCAACAACCTGTAGGAGAAAGAATATAGGGATAAGGCCTTGAGGTGGTCTGCATAGGACATGTTACTTATGCTCTGTATTCTTTTCTTTTATTTATTTATTTATTTCACACTTGTTAACCAGGTTAGTCCAACTGAGTTTGCAAACAAACCCATTTTCAGTGGAGACCTGAGGGGTAAAGCCCCTGCAAACATAAGTAAAGATAAAGTGACAATATACAAATATTAAATAACAATCGCAATACGAAATAATTGTAAAAAAGAAAGGTTATTAACTATTTGCATTGCATTGATAGTAAGCAACCCATTTTCAGTGGAAACCCAAGGGGAAAGATCCCCAGCAAACATAAGCAAAGATAAACATATAGGATAAAAGTTATTAAAAATAACAATGCAAATATGAAATTAATTATAAAGAGAAAAACAAAAGAAAAAATTATGAACATTAAGGGTTGCACTGATAGCAGTGGTCTAAAATTTGATACATATGAGAGTTAAAACAAAAAGATAATCATTGTTCAAAAGAAGGACCATGTACAGACAATGATAGGAAGTGGGGGGATAAATAGCGTGGAGAATGGGAGGGGGCAGACAATAGAGGGGGCTATAGTAGGGCTATAGTTATAGAGCTGACGGTTTAGGAGGTTAGTTTAAACAGAAGTTACTAACAGAGAAAGACAGTTAGGAGATGGAACATGTTATTGTTGTTTAGTGAGGAACCTCTGTGTGCATTGCAATTGTTAGATATGCCTGGTTAAGTACATACTGAAGGTGGCATTGTATTCAGTAATAGGTCTGATGAATGCTGAATGTGGTGGAACAATGACTTCCTTGGACCTAATGCTATACATTTGTTTATAAGTTGCACAACATAGAATTGTTTCCTCATTACTATAGATACGTGATGGTCAAAGGTGAGATTACTCTCTATGTGTGTCCCCAAGTCCATGACTACTGGGTCAACTCTTAGAGGTGTGCTGTCAGCATGATAGTTACCAGGAGTGGATGGCTTCCTGAAGGATACTACTATGCCATTCTTGGCATTTAGCTTTAGTCCATAGCTCTGACAGTAGTTATTTGGCTGTGTCATCCCATCCCAGAGAACATTTGTGACAGTGGGGACTCAATGACAGCTCCTAATCTACAATCATCTGCAAATTTATTCAGACAGAGGACCATACCTCTCAACCTGGAAACATAAAAAATCTGGACAAAAGCCCATGAAAAATAGGTACAAATCTGTATGTGGATTAACATAAAATTTGCATACATAATTATGTAGCCCCACCAACTCCAATGGAATTGTGGGTTACCAAGTTTTAAATGCAAACTGAAGAGCAGACAACCAAAATATGGTCATAAACACAAAATAAGAAGAACAGTGTTTATTTATATTAATATTTGAACTTGTGCAAAAATAAAATACAACAGTCTTTTATAAAAATAGCATTAACTGGCTGGATTATATGCATGTTCTTCTAACACACAACTTCTATTTTACTATTTTTACTTTTGAAAGGAAAAATACAAAAGGACGGTCACAGTGTCTGTCACGTCAGCTACACCTTGCTATTGCTCCATGAAAAAAGTCTGCACTCCAGTTACTTCAGTGCTTATTTTTCACTTAGGCAGCTTAGGCTTGCAACAGCATTACAGTGTAAATTAATAAGATAAACCCCACAGAAGGAAACAAGCAAACAAAACAACTTGGGAACCACAGCATGTAATATCCACCAGGTATAGTAACAGCATGAACACACAGCATCAGAAATAATTACCTTTTCAATACACTTTCGTCTGCCAGCTTTTTCCCATACCACACAACAACTTAAACCATGCAAATCCCACCAATAAACCTCACAGCAACAGTCAATCTTACTTTTCATATATACAATCCCATCCCAATACACGTTCCCTTTCGAGATGCACAAGTCAAGGAAGCTTTGCAAACGGTTGTCCTAATAACTTGAAAGCTCTAGCTTTGACAGATTTGCACTGGAATGGACCATTAGCAGATAACCTTTTGTAGCATAGTTGCATGCATACCTATGTGCCACTGTCACTTATGTGTTATTGAACGCAGATTTATAATACAAAATACAAATAGCCTCACATTTCAGTATGTCTACTATAATTAATTACTGCATGATCACTGCGTTGGGTAATCATTGCCATATATTACTACACCTGTAGAAATGATTGCTTGTTAAACCATAAGAAAAAGCACCATAATGTTCAAACTTCAAGAGAAGAATAAAACTTCTATATGCCTTGCCATAAGTCTACTACTCTGTGACTCCAAACATGTATTTTCTTTGTCCTTTTTTGTGTAGGAGAGCAAAAGAGTTATGAATAATTAGAAATGTGTCATTAAAATGACACAGATCATCTAGAGATGGAACTTTTAATGTGATTCAATTACAGTACAGGGTGCTGAAATATACTGGAAGAGAATGCTTTTGGTTCCTCTTAGCCATATCCTTGCAGCCCAGAGCATGTCTGAAAATATCAGAATCGGATAGTTCACGTAGTTAATAAATGCATAAATTAATTTCAAAATGAAATACTTCTGATCTTTGAGTTATAATTAACAAAATGTAAGTTTATCTCTCACTATGGTAGAAGTGAACACCTCTGTTTTTTGCTAAGCTAAATTCAATTATTTTTCCTGAAAAAATAGTTCACTCAACTCTTGTATAAACAAACTCTGAAAGGATGAACATTAGTCTTTTGCTTGGAGAATTAACCAAGTTCACATTTCTTTTCTGTCACTCTACTTTGCTCGTTTTCTTCTCAGAAGTTGTTTTCCATTGTTAGTTGTTCCATTTAGTCTTTGGTTTATACATTTAAAGAAAATTTCAAGAGCTAAACTATTTTTAAAACTAATTTCTTTCCAGCTTATCACCATATGACAAGGTAACTATTTTACTGAGATAATCACCTTGTACAACCATTTTTGAACACAACTGTTTTGTGCCGATATGCACATTTGAGTAATATTTGTCCAGTTACTTTTATAATTATTCATTGGACTTCAATTTCCCCTTGGTTCTGTATCTCAATTTGCAATGATACTTCTTTATCTATGCATGCCTCTCTGTATATTCTTGAACAGCTACATATTATTTATACTGTTTCTTTTTGGTATATACTCTGCAGCTGTAAGTATAATATTTTAATATCTGATAAAGCCATAGCTTATTTTTTCTGGATTTGTACTTCTTCAGTTTTGCAGTATCAGATTTTTAAACACATTTATTAAATCATTACTTAAGGCACAGGCAATCATGCATTTATTTACATGGAGGTGGAGGATGAGCTGGGGAAGAAGTAGTAGAAATATTCTTCTTCATGATGAGTTGTTGATGACCAACTTGACCGTTGCTATTCACCACCACACAGCTCCAGGTCTGATTGAGACTGCTCTGCTACTTCCTTGGGGACAGGGACAGAGTTGCTTGAGTGCCACTGCCTGCCTGCCTAAATCTAAACTAAATAAAATATTAGTTGAGCTGCAGCCTGGAATGGAATTTAAAACAAAAAAAACAAGCACGCACTTTCTGTGCCTGTCTCTGTTACTCTGACAGACTCTGAGACTTTACTCAACTGCCTGGATCTGATTCCAAAGAGCTGCTGGCACATGTGTGAGTCTAGTAAAACATAAACAAACCACTCAGAGTCTCAGACTCAGCTTTCAGCCGAAATGCCGAATTCTGACATCTTGGTAGGCTTGTCACGAAGCTGATGTCATCGTGCATGCCTCTGCAAATGACATGACATCAGCAAAAAAAAAAAAAAAAGGCCAAACAACATTCAAAAAAGAAGCCGGGAAAATTGGGAATTAAGGGGCCATGCTTAAATTTGTGGCACCCCATTATTTGGACCTCAAAACTGCTAAATGTCAAGGACTTCAAAATGGTTGAGAGGTCTGCAGAGGATGTTGACATTGGCCTTGACTTTAGAGATAACCTTTTGTAGCATAGTTGCATGCATACCTATGTGCCACTGTCACTTACATGTTATTAAAAGCAAATTTATAATACAAAATACAATTAAACTGACATTTCAGTATGTCTACTATAATTAATTACTGCATGATCACTGTGTTGGGTAACCATTGCCATATATTATTACACCTGTAGAAATGCCAAAAATGAGCAATCCCAAAACTGATCCCTGAGGGACTCCGCTTGTGACTGGCCTCTTTGTAGAGGGATAATCCATAATTCTAATGTTCTGGGTCATGTCTGTGAGCCAGCTGGCTATCCACTGGGTGACTTGTGTTTGTACCTAATCTCTTGAGTTTGCCAATAATGCCTGAGGGGGGTGTGACATCTGGTGAATATCCCACCGAACTGATACCAAAATATGACATCCAGTCAATCAATATCCCACCTAACTGTCACCAAATATGTGACATCCCCTACTAAACCTGGGTCAGTAACTAAGGAACTTCAATCCTCACTGCTGACTACAATGTGAGACTGTCACTTAAACAGGAGTAATATTTAACAATTTCCCCTAAAAGCACAACAGGAACATGCTTTACAACCTGGTATTGGACTGTATACTTCTGTCCATCCCTAATGTAACTCCTTGTTACACACTCCAGAACAATGTGTCCCCGTTTAAGACCTCTGATACACTCACACTTAAATAAATTGAATCTCACACATCCAAACACTTCTGGGAAAGTCCAACACAGATTTCCAGCTGTGTCCCTTCCCCCAAATGATATAGTAAAATGCTGACAGCAATCAGAGCATCTACCTGCCCTTTAAAAGGCGGTCCAATTATTAAAGTTAGATATCAAAACAAATAGTAGAATATGATCTAAAGCAGCCAGGCTTTTGGAGGGGCTCAGGGATTATCAAAGCAGGCATAAATACTCTCAAATCACTTACACTGATTAACCAGTCACAATGTAAGATAATAAAAATATTTAATAGTGAGAAAAATGATTAAATGATTAAATAATTAAAAATGTGAAGCAGTAATTTCAATAAACAAACAGAATTCAATCACCAGGAAAATGAAATGAATACTTAAGAATATAAATGCAACATTTAGAAAAACTCTGACTAATTAGATATAATTTCCTATCTAACTGAAGATTACTGTCCCTGATCTAATTTAAATATTACAACAGAAAAAAGGCAGGCTTACAGTTCTTGGTGAGTCCTTTGGGTGTCCACTGCTCAGTACAACTATGAACTGTGCACACAACTCAGCACAACTCAACTGTGAACTGAACTCAACTATTCTCAACTGTTTTTAGCAGGCTCTTTTAGGTTAACTGTGTCAACTGTTCCAGTTCTTATTTTCATTTCATTCTTTGAAAATCAACAAACAGTTTTTTATTAAAGTTCCATCCTGTCTTTCAGTCTCTGACAGTAAACACAGAGCATCTGAACACATTCAAATTACATTATCTGTAGATCAGCTGACTCTGAGACATTCTGCATTTAGAATCTCCTGCACAGACATGCACAGTTAGACATGTAACAGAACACTGTTCAATTTTTTAAACATCCTGTACAAACAGAGTATTAGTCAATATGTAAGAACTTATTTACAATATCATAGCTAGTCATGCTGGCATATAATACACAGATTAATCTGAGATTATGTACAAAGCTTCAGCCAGACACACTAGCACAGATGACAGTGTCTAATTTCTTTACAGGGGGTATTGTGTTAAATGCCTTGGCCAGGTCAAAGTAGGCAATGTGAATCATTTTGCCTTCATCCATTGCTTTGGTGACTTTCTCAAAGAAGTCCACCAGGCTGAGTAGATATGACCTGCCCTTGAAACTAAATTAGGTTGGGTGCAGTGTCTGGAGATTTCCTATGTCATTACTGTTCTATGATAATTCTTTCAATAGCTTTGCATATGACACCAGTGAGACTTATTGGTCTGTATTTTTCAGGGTCTGTAGATGGCCCACATTTGTGCAGAAGGATGACTGTTGCTGTTATCCATTCATGAGGCATGAAGTCTGTTTGGAGGCTACAGTAAAATAGCAATTCTATAGGACCTGATAAGTTATGTTTCATGCAATCTAAAAGGCATCCTGGGATATTGTCTGGGCTCACTAATGCAGTATTCTTGGCCTGAGAGAGAGCATTAAGGACCTGTTGCCTAGTGATAGCAGAGAAAGTTATATTTGATGGTAATTCTTGATGAAAGTTTGAGGGGAGAGAGGAATAAAGTTGGAGGTTTGCTGTATCTTCTGGTTCACTATCAGTGGCTCCATTAACAATGAGCTTTGCACACAATTGTGTATTGCCTTTGTGGTTGTGGATATTGCTGAAGAATACCTTGTGGTTGTCCTTGGTCTGAGAGGCATACCTCTCAACCTCTAAAAGCAAGAAATTTGGACAAAGTCACAAATAATGGGGGTGGGGCAAAGGACCAAAAATAGGGATGCTTTCTTAAATATTGCTCTTACAAACTTAGAAAGTTGATAGAATAACAGGTTTTGGATTAGCATGAATTTTCTGAAGGATATAAAGTCTGAAAATGAAATGTCTGTCATAATTTTCTGACTTCAGTTCTCAATAATTTGACAAGAAAACTATAATTTTATGAAAAACAGACCAAAAGTATCAGTCAAAAATCTGGACATTCTGCAAAAATCTGGACAGTTGAGAGCTATAGTGGGGGGCCATATTTACCCCAAATTTGGGTTTGGTAGACTTTATTTGTTCTCCAACTTGTTTGTTTAGTTTGATGAGAGTGCTTTTATCCTGTTGGGTACTGTACCTCCTTATTTTTCCATGATTTTCTTCTTTCTGTTATACAGCTTATTGATGCTCTGATTCCACCAGGGTGGCCTGTTTTATGAGTTAGTTCTGTACTTCATACTGGTAGGTACAGCTGCCTCCGTGCAGCTATTATCATGCTTGTATAGGGTTTTTGTGAATAGTTCCCTGTATGCAGCACTTAACAGTAGGAAGTTAGCCTAAGAGTAGTTTCCTGAATAATTCAGAGATAGCTGGGGTTCCAGGTTTTATTTTTACTTCAAAGGAGACCATTTTGTGGTCTAACTTTACCAGGGAAGATGTTACACTAGGGAGTGTGCAGAACTCTCCCATATTATTGAGGACCAGATCCAATATGGTTGCACTCCTGGTTGGTGTACTGACAATCTATTCTAATGAGTTTGTATAAGTTCTAGCTTTGTTGGAGTTTTCATTTTGTTTTTACTGTTTTCAAAATCCAGGAATCTTTGTGCCTTTACATTTGCTGTCACATGTGACTCCCAGTTAATAGTGGAGTAATTAAAGTTGCCTATGAATATGGTATTGGGTTGGATGGTGAGTGCTTCCAAGAAGTTTAAATACATGTTATGGGTTTCCTGTTTCACAGAGGGGACCAATAGCTTGCAAGTAAGTGGTACTGGATTTTGCCTATGGTGATTTGAGCATGGAGGAACTCAAGTGCATTGCCCTGTTTGACCAGCCTTGAGGAATATTTATTTTTGATGTAAATTGAGACATCACCACCTTTAGGCTCTGTCTGTGTAGTAGCTTGTCTAAATGTGTGGAAGGCATTATAACCTTGCACTGTCGGCGTGGTCTCCAAGGCTTTAAACCATGTGTCAACAGACAGCATTCTCTAGGATGAGGAGAGCTTCTAGGGACTGGAGTTTTTTTTTTAGACTCCTAGCATTGAGTAGTAATACCTTTAGATTTTCTTGGTTTTGATTTGCTATGTTGAAAGTACTTTCAGTTTGGCATAGCCTAAAAAGGCACTATGGGGAGGGCAATGTTTTAGCTAATATTTGAAAGTTTAGAGTAAAGTGCTATATACAGTAGTAAATGTAGCATGAACTACACCCACAAGTAGTACTCAAAGCACACTTTACTTTAGTAAATTTAGCATGAGCTACACCCACAAGTAGTACAGTAACTCAGTAAATATAATAATAAATGTAGCACGAGCTACCCCCACAGGTAGTACTTACAGTAACACACTATATGCAGAAGTAAATGTAGCATGACCTATTCCATAAGTAGTACTCACAGTAACCAATTAGATACAATAATAAATGTAGCATGAGATGCACCCAGAAGTGGTACTCACAGTAACCCAGTACATACAGTAATAAATGTAGCATGAACTACCCCTACAGGTAGTACTCAGAGTAACCCACTATATACTGTAGTAAATGTAGCATGAGCTATACCCACAAGCAGTACTCACAGCAAATCACTGTATACAGTAGTAAATGTAGCATGAGCTACCCCCACAGGTAGTACTTACAGCAAACCACTGTATACAGTACTAAATGTAACATGAGCTAGACCCACAAAGAATGGTACTTGTTTTGAACAAAACAAACTATCTACTCTACAAAGAAGAAGTAGTTCTTTTGCATTAATATATATATATAATATATATATATATATATATATATATATATATATATATATACATACAGTACACACACACACACACACACACACACACACACACACATGCACACACGCACACGCACACACACACACACACACACACACACACACACACACACACACACACACACACAGAATAATTTAAACATATACATCTATCTATTTGTATATTTATATCTATCAATATTGATGGATAGATACAGATATCAATATAGACAGACAGCCTAGCTATACATAGGTAGATAGATTGATATACATACATTTTATATATTTGACCTACCCAGTTAAAAGGCCAATTTAACTGAAAGTTTTCTTTCAAAATGCACTTTATCGTCGTGTAGATAAAGGGAAATGGATACATGAATACTAATTATGGATAAAAAGAAAGACAAGCTTGCCTTATTTCATTTTCAGTTTTTCACAATTTTAAAGTTGATGAAGTACAGTAGGGGTCAGTTTTGCTAAGACAATATCTCCTCTATTATTTATAGTTGTTGTTAGAAGGGTATCTAAGACCTTTTAGTTTCCAGTACTGCTAAATGGAGGTAAAGAGATGTGGCCCTAATATGACTAAATACACAATGGGGGAAGTAAGGCACTAGGATGTGTATGGGTAGATAGGTTAAAAAGTAATGAAGACCCCACTTTATATTAAACAGCAAAATTTATTTGATTCATTTAGCAAGGATGAACAGGTTGCCTCTATGAAGATAGTTTACAGAGAAGATGATGGAAAAAAGACCAGGTAGGCAGACAACAGCACTGATACAAGGTGTTAAAGTTAGGAGACACTACACACTGGATGTAACTGAGATGATGCTAAGTTCTGTTATCACTGTCACCCGTACTGCCTCGATAAAAATACAGCTTGACTGTTCAGCTCAATTCAGAAAACAGGCAGGTGAGAGAAAATTGAACAGAATGGGACTGGTCATGATGACAATAAATATGGGGGAAGGGTCCTACTGAAATAAAGGGAAGCATATCATTATAGTCTCTGGAAGGGACTCTCAGAAACACAAATAATCCATAAAAACTAAAATGCTTAACTTATTCACCATTTTTTCCTCCCTTTCCAAGGACTTCATGGCATTGGGTTAGTTATAAATTTATGCCTTTATTATTACTAGTAGATAGTTTTGTCAGTAGAGGGCAGCATAAAATAAGTAGTATCTGTAGTTTTAGTCTTGGCTTAAGAAAATAAACTATAATTGTTCATATATTTTATTATTCTAGATGGAATGATTATCATATAACATATTAGTATAGGGTAGTGTTTTAATATGATTATGAACAGCAAGCATAGGTAGTTTTTAGGATAAACAATGGTTTAAATATTTTCTTACAATTTTTTTAATGAGTATAGTTTTTACATTTGATTGATTAATTGCTTGTAGTTTTATTTGTTGATTTATTTGTAATATGTATATAAAGGGCGTGCTTAAGCTATTGGCATTATCTGATGAAGTCCTTAGGACAAAAAAACACAGTGAATAAGTTAAGCGTTTTAGGTTTTTATGGATTATTTGTGTTTCTGAGGGTTTGTCTTTGAGTGCTGTTAATAAAATTATTTTTACGATTCCTTGTCTGGTTTAAAATTACATCCTGCACCTCCTCAGTGCCTTTCTTTTAATTTTTATTTAACAACAAATGATCATTTTGTTCCATATGACTTTCTTTTGTTACCATTTTATTCGATTGCCATGATTGAGTTTTTTCTAAATGACTATAAACTCTGTCGGCATCAGTTCCAGTGTGTATAGTTTATACATCATCGGAAGGCAAGTTATTGGCCTATAGTTTTTAGGACAGCTTGCACGTTCACTCTTAAGTAGGAGACTGTTTTTCAGTTGTTAACCAGGCTGATGTCTGTTTGGAGTGCACATATAAATAGTTCTTAATCATAGCTAAATCTTCATGTAAAGATTATTAATACTTTTAGCCAGAAGTTAGGTACTGCATCTGGACCTCAGGTTTTCCATTTAGGAGCTTTTCTTAACTTTGTTTTAATATCTCTGGCTGTTGCTTCATCCCATTTCATATCCTGTATATCAGCTTCTTATTCTTTCATTTACTTTTATCCATTTAGCATCTTTGTTATGTTCCACAGGATCTTCATAGATATTTCTCCAAAATGTATCCATTTCTTCTTTTTTTGGTGGTGTTTCAGTTCCTTTTGCCTTGTTTCTCAATTCTCTATAAAGCTTTTTTGTGTGATCAATAAATTACTTATTTTCTACTTTTCCTTTATATTTATTTGCATATCTTCTAAGTTTTTCTGCCTGTGCTGATATTTTTAGTTTATTATTTGCGATATTGCACGATAGAGCCTGATCTGTTCTGATACTGAGCATTGCTTTTATCATGTCTAGCTTTCTGAGTATTTTGTTGATTTGTTCCCTCTTCTATACTCTTCTTACAGTGATACCTCTTGTCTTAATTGCTTTATGGTTTTCTCTATTTGATACTTCCATTATGACATTTGACTTCTTCCCTTACTTTCCCTTACTACCGTTTTTTTTTTTTTTTTTGTGGCAAGACTTTATCTGTTATCAATTTAGCTGCACAGTAATATATCCTATTTACTTCTATCACATGAATCTCTATAAAGAATCCTAATTTTATCAAACTTCTAACTTTTTGAGTTTTACTGACTTTTTTGTAGTCTATTTCTTTCATTGATCTTAGTATGTCTGGTCATCTCTATTAAATCAAGTGGCTCTTCTTTTAGATCATTTTCTTCTAAATTGAGGGTACATTCTTTGTTCTCCATTTCCTGCGGGCATTCTGTAGAAAGTTCCAGAGCATCTTCCCTTGCCACATTCTCTGCAGTTTCATCCTGTGACATCTGTTACTCTTTCATATGGGAACTTACTGGCCTATCACTCCACAACATTGACTGCGCCAGAGTTGCCACAGTTTCCTGTTCCTTCCCTTGCTGTGCATATCCAACTAAACATTTGTACTGGTTTCTGATGGAAGGCTCTAAAGTATCATATGGCAACTGATCAGATGTTTCCAGCTCCACTGGTTCCTCCTTAATTTGGGGATCCATTGCTCTATCCTGCTATGATGTTATTAGAGTTGCATTTTCTATATACTAAATCCAGTTCACAGATAATCCATAACCTCAATTCCTATGTCTTTACTTATTTTATTTAACATTTGTTTACTGGGAAAGTCCAACTTGGAACAAAGCCAATTTTTAGCAGAGGCCTGGGAAGGAATGCTTCAGACACATGTCTTTGTAACTTCTCCATTACTAATCCTCTTTTTTTCTTTTCCTCTTTGTTTTCTTATTTTTTGTATTGTAAAATTTTCCATGTCTGGATGCCTTTGCTTATATTTCTCTTCAAATATATTGGTGCTACTCTTTTTGTATTGAATACTTTTGTTTTCTCCTTTGCATAAATATTGCACCATATTAAATCTCTTTTTCTTTGCCATATCCATATTTCTTCTTCAGATGTCTCCTCCTCCTCCTCCTGTTTTTCCTTACTTGGGGTACTCGTTGTTCAATCATGCTGTGATATAACCTGTATTAGACTTTCTACACTAAATCCTCCATTTTGCAGGTATTCCACAACTTCAACTTCTATTTTTAACTTCTTCTTTACTAACCTTCTGTTCTACATTTCCTCTTTGTGATCTTACTTTTTCTACTGTGAAAATTTCCATATCTGAATGCCTTTGCCTGTATTTTTCTTTGAATATCTTTGGGGCTGCTTTTTTTGCCTTGATTAATTTGGCTTTCTCCTTTACATAAATATTGCATCATATCACATCTCTCTTTCTTTCCCATGTCCATGTTTCTTTTTTATATCTTTCAAAAATCTCTAGATTTTGTTCCTTATATTTTGGACTTCCTCAGTCACTTCTTTTTTCCAAACGGCCCAAGGTTTCATTTTCTATATAATGTTTTCCATAAATCTGTTGTATGAATGAACACAATGTTTTATTTGAAGCTTATGACAGTTTTTCTTGTAGAATTATTTTTCTTTCCTCTAATTTCTCTCTTAATATTTTTGTATATCTTTTGTCTGGAAATTCTGGGCTTCTTGCATAATAGTGACAATACATAATTTCTTTCTTATCCTCAATAGTCCACTCTATTGTCTTTATGGCTCTTTTTTGGCTATCAGTTTTTGTGATTTTTGCGATCCACTACTTCCTTCTACAACAGGGGGGCCATCCTCACCCCGGGCCTGGCCTAGCCCTATTATAGGACTATTTCCATGTCTTGAGGATTCTACACTTGTTATTTTTTCCAGTCCTGGAACCTATGCACCTAATAGGATTGGCAATTTTTGATCCTGGGTCTTGTGCACCCCAGTCCATACCTCCCAACCATATCAAATTACTCGGTGTTTACCAAGTTTTAGGGTCCAAATAATGGGGTGCCGTGATTGCTGAGTGGCACCCCTGCATTTCCAAATTTTTCCCAGCTTTTCTTTTTCCACACTTTCTGACTTGACATCATCCTTGACATCATCATGTGTGCGATGACGTCAGCTCCATTGGGGTTAACAGCATGTCAGAATTCAGCTCAAGAGCCAGCTGGCTTTGTTTTGAATTGCACTTGTGAGCGGGAACTTAAGTCCTAGGTACTGCAGAGTGGTGAGCATTTTGCGAGCAGGAAGTCGCTGCACTATCTTTATTTATTTTGCCTGTACTCGAGAGAAGTAATGTTTACAGTCTGGCTGCACTTGCGAGAAGTCCTGGGTACTGCAGAGTGGTGAACGGAATGATTCTGCAGAACTGTAGTATTCTGTTCTGGCTGCACTTGCACTATTTCAGGTATCTGTTCTACAAGCTATCGTAATGGCTGCACTTTGCACTCGAGAAGTAATGCGGTGAAATGGTTTATTTATTCTGTACTATCATTTAACAGTCTAGCTGCACTTTGCACTGAAGAAGTAATGCGGCGAAATGTTTTATTTATTCTGGATGCAAGCAGTTTCTATTATGTTTTAGAACAGAGTGAAATGTATTCTGTCTGGCTGCACTTTGGACTTGAGAAGCAATGTGGTGAAATATTTTATTTATTCTGGCTGCAAGCAGCTTCTATTATGTTTTAGAATGGAGTGAAATGTTGTATTCTGTCTGGTTGTACTTTGCACTTGAGAAGTAATGTGGTGAAATGTTTTATTTATTCTGGCTACAAGCAGTTTCTATTATGTTTTAGAACGAAGTAAAATGTTGTATTCTGCACTATCATTTAACAGTCTGGCTACACTTACTGCAGCGTGATAAACGGACTATTATGTTTCATATGAATGGAAGGTGAATGGACTATTGTTTCATATGAACGGAAGGTGTGTGTGTGCGTGTGTGTGTGTGTGTGTGTGTGTGTGTGTGAATGGACTATTATGTTTCATATGAACAGAAGGTGTGTGTGTGTGTGTGTGTGTGTGTGTGTGTGTGTGTGTGTGTGTGTGTGTGTGTGTGTGTGTGAAAATGCCTCACTTTTAATACACCTGGTGGCTAGAGTTACTCAGGCTCAAACCCTGTACCTTGGGTGGAGGATAAAAAAAAGCCTAAACTCCATAGCCACCACCACTTGTGAATGTATGCCTCATATTTTTGATCTGTTCCTCATAAAATCTGTGGTTTTCAGGATTTTTGTGGCAATGACATTCATTTGAATTTCAGACTTCATATTCTTCAGAAAATAAATGGTAACGTAAAACCTTTTATTCTAGTAATTTTCTAAGTTTATAAGATCAGTATTTGGAATTTGTCCCTATTTTGAGGCTGTATTTCCCCATTATTGACTTTGTCCAGGTTTTATGTGCTAAGAGGTTGACAGCTATGAGAAGTGATAACTGAATTCACTAAATGATAGCCATTTAAGTTTCAGCCTTCCTATCTTTCAGGAAACTACTGATTTGGCAATGGCATAGTGGTATGTTGCTCTGACTGTAGTGTACAGGATCCTGGGTTCAAGACTTGGCAATGAAATGCATGGTGGTAACACAGCACTTTATTTTAGAAACTTTCCAAAATTATACAAGCAATGTTTAAAATGTGTTCCTGTTTTTTGGTCATTTGCCCCCCCCCCCCCACAAAAAACCTGAAATTGAAAATAAGTGCAAGAAGCTGTGCAAGATGCCTGTGGCTTACACTACTGTCATGCATTTTGTTTCATTGCCTACTGGAAAATGTTCAAGCAATACATTTAAAATGTCTCTGTCTAACAAGTGTGCTGTATTATGCAAAGAATATAATTTAATAAAGTCAGGAAGGTGCATCAAAGAACACATGTATGTTTCTTGTTTTGTGTACAAGGGGCCAATGATTTGAAAACAGCCCAAAGGTAATCTTTATCCACCATTGGCCAGATGCATTTTCTTTGGATGTAGTGTGGGTTTCAGTGCTGTTTCAATTAATGTGAGTTTCAAGGGCAGATAAGTTTTAATGCCAAGTCTATTTTCATTGTGAGACAGTATTGCTTTGTTTAGCATATGTCTATTACTGTTTGTGCATTGTGCTATAAAATGTAAAAATAAAATCCAAATAATCATTGTAGAAGTAAATCAATATGCACTCAGTGTTTATGGTAAATGGGGCAAAATAGCCAGGTAATGGGACATTGGTATGGCTGCAGGGGACTCTGGTACCATATTTTGGTTGTCTGTTCTTCAGTTGTCATGTAAAAGTAGGTATCCCCCAATTCCATTGGAGTGGATGGGGTTACATAATTATGTATGCAAATGTTATGTTAATCAGCATACAGATTTGTACCTATTGTTCATTGGCCTTGTCCAGAATTTTGATGTTTCCAGGTTGAGAAGTATGCACCCCACTGTCTTTTTTATTTTTAACCTACTTCTGTCCATGATTTATGCTTTATAAAATGCAGTCTGTATATGAATGTTGTCTTGGTGAGATTTTGTGGAAAACATGGCTCACCTCGTGAAGGTACTCACCAAGTCTTGAGAATTAATTAAATTCTAGCAGTACTACTCTCTCTTGCTTGCTGACTTACCATCTCTCCATTTGGACTCCAAATGTAGGACAAACAATGGATATCCAACTCATGTCTAGCCTCTCCCATGGCAGTACACCCCACATTGGAGGCAGACTGGATGGCAGCCATAATAAGTCATATGGATGCACTTATGGAGGCAACATTTGCCATCTGTAATCTAAGTAGCATTATCATCTCATTGCACTGATACACAGTTACACAGTGCGGCTGGCATATTTCCTCATGTCACACACAGTCATGCAGTGCAGATGGCATATTTCCTCATAATGTCACACACAATCACACAGTGTGGCTGGCATATTTCCTCATATTGTCACACACAATCATGCAGTGTGGCTGGCATATTTCCTCATAATGTCACACACAATCATGCAATGCTGCTGGCATATTTCCTCATAACGTCACACACAATCACGTAGTATGGCTGGCATATTTCCTCATAATGTCACACACAATCACGCAGTGCTGCTGGCATATTTCCTCATAATGTCACACACAATCACGCAGTGTGGGTGGCATATTTCCTCATAATGTCACACAATCATGCAGTATGGCTGGTATATTTCCTTATAATGTCACACATAATCACGCAGTGCGGCTGGCATATTTCCTCATAATGTCACACACAATCATGCAGTGCGGCTGGCATATTTCCTCATAATGTCACACAAAATCACGCAGTGTGGCTGGCATATTTCCTCATAATGTCATACAACACACTTATCTCCACAGTGGTGTGCATAATAGCTGTTTGCACCTAGATTACTGACTTGCTCATATCAAGGACAATGGGAATTATGCTGGTGTTGGACTGCATCTGTCACCTGTGGTGTGTATTTATCCATCTGGGATGGTGTGTACATCAGATGCTGCTTCTGGAGAGGAAACAAGATGAGGCCATATGTTATTCTCACCTGCAGGTGATTTGCCAGGCTTCATTGAGGCCGTAAACTCATCAGTGACCTCACAGGACCCTCTGTTCTTCTGGATGTAGTTGTTCCCATTCATGAAAGTCACAGACAGTGACACTGCATCATTAGAACATGCTGGCTGCATTTTTAACATCATTTCCAAGCAAAGTAGCCCTGTTGATATCAGCTTCCTGTTGGTCTACTGCACTGGACCCTTCAGCAGTGCTACCTGCTAATGCATGAAACATATTACACCATTATGAGCCCACATACTTATGTTTGTACTATGCCCCCATGACCTACATATTTGGACACATGGTAAATGTGGTTATGCAATACTAATGAAGCACATACTTTGTTAGGCAGGACTTACCCTTGCAGACTGGAGGAACCTAGAGGACAGAGGTGCAGGTCACCAACAGTCATATCCACTCCATGTCATGCATTCTCATACATGCTCATGTGCCATGCCAATGAAAACCTGGTGCATCACCTACAGACACATGGATAGAAGGTGCCAGGATGTAAGCATAAGTGGAATGTTTGGCTAACCATTAGAAACACAGAGTTGTGATACCCAGCTGATGATGATATATCACCTGGAAATAATATCCCTACTCTGGAATACCTGCTCCACTGGGTCTCCAAAACCCTCCCTCATGAAATCATCATGATGGGAGACTTCAACATAGATTGGCTAACCTGCTCATCCCAGAATCCATTATCCTACATAAACCTCCATGGATTTGCCTAGCTTATCTCATGTCCTACTAGAACTGACAAATCCTCTAAGAAACAATCTACCCTTGACTGGATTTTGGTAAACAAACCCACCCTAACACCATTTGCAGGCTGTCTCCCTGATGGTCTGAATGACCATCTGCCAAACTTTGTACTACGAACTCGCCTGCAACAAATCAGCCAACCCACTTTCCATTTAATATGGAATAAAACAAAATTTCAACCCAGCTACATTTATCCAGGCATTAAAAAGTTGTAACTGAGAACCTCTCAGAATAATTCCACTAAATGAGGCTGTCAACTTCTTCACCTATTCCTTCCTAGATATACTAAAAATCCATGCTCCCCCTAGAAATATTAGGGTGAAAACTAACTATGCACCCTGGCTAAGTAAAGAATGCAGATCCCTACTCAGGGCTAGAAACAAAGCCTGGGCTCACTTTCAAAAGACCAAATCTCAACCGGCAAAACAAGCATTTTTAGAGGTCAGAAACAGATCCAAAAAACTTGTCAAACTAGACAAAAATCAACTACTATCACAACATCCAAAGTAAACATTACAACCACCCTCAAAAAGTCTGATCTGCATTTAATAATATACTACAACCAGGTAAGGTAGGTGCCCAAACCCCAACATCAACTTCTAGCTCCGACAACATAGCAACCCAATTCAACAAATACTTTACGGAAACTATACAAGCTCTTGCTGCCTCACAAAACACCTCCAGCAGTCCTAATAACCCTACCCATCTCCCACCACATCACACCTCTAGCCACAAGAATGACCCCACTCAATTTTCACTGCATCTTGTTTCCATCACTACTATAAAAAGATTACTAAAGAAACTTAAACCTACCACACTTGCCGCAGACAACCTCCCAGCAGAGTTTTTGAATATTGCTGCAGACGCTATAGCGTACCCATTAACAATACTCATAAATAGAGCAATATCAGAAAACACAGTCCCCTCCATGTGGAAAATCTCCCACATCATCCCACTTTACAAAAGGGGAATTTCCACTGAATTCAACAACTATCGCCTCATAGCTATTTTGTCTCCCCTATCCAAAATATTAGAGAGAGTCGTACATTCCCAACTCATGGAATTCCTTCACACCCACAAGCTCCTATATAACACTCATCTTGGATTTTGACCCCATCACAGCACTACAACAGCTCTCATGGCCTTTACTAATATGGTTAATAGTCATAGAAACAGAGGGCAATATGTATCCACCTTATTTTTAGACCTATCCAAAGCCCTTGATATGGTGGATCAGAGTAAACTCAACAAAGTCCTCACCAAATTTAACCTCAGTAACTCATCTCTGTCCTGGTTCCATAGTTACCTCTCAGGGCGTAAACAAGCCATCCTGTGGCAACAACAACTTTCATCATCCCTCCCAGTCTCTATAGGGGTGCCACAAGGCTCCATCCGTGGCCCCCTGCTTTTCATTCTCTTCACCAATCAGCTCCACTCCAATACACTTCATGCATCAGTAATACAATATGCAGATGACTCCACCCTGATATGTTCAGCCTCCTCCCTACAAGAGCTACATACCATAACTCAAGATTCCTTTCTGTCTGTGGAAAATTGACTCACAGATTCCCAACTCATATTAACCCCCAACAAAACTAAGCTACTTCTATTCTCCCCAACCAGAACTCCCTCTCCCTTCTTGACCTTCACGTTCCATTCCAAAAACAAAATTGCTATCCTCCCAACAACTCATACCAAACTGTTGGGATTTAAAATTGACAATAACCTCAAATATGATATCCACATCACTCAAATCATAAAAAGTTCCACAAAAACTAGGCCTATTATACAGGAATAAGTCATTTTTAACTGCCAGCACTAAAGCTACTATAGCCTGTACTCACCTCCTATCAACCCTCCTATATGCCTCCCCTGTACTAAGCAACCTCTGCAAAGCCAACCTCCCCAAATTAAGCTCATGTTACAATAAAATAGCCAAATTTGCAACTGATGTCCCTTACAAAACTCATCACTGTATATCACTTAAAAAAACTAAATTGGCTAGAACTTCCCTATCTACTTCACTTCAACCAACTAACATTTGCCTCTAAGCTCCTACACAAACCAGACAACACCCCAGCTCTCCAAAATCTTATAAGACAATACACCTCCAGTAGATCCCATCCCTCAAACAGCAAACTCCTCCTAGATGTTACAAAAGCCAACAACTCAGCAGATGAATCTCTTTTCTTCTATTAGACTTCTAAAACTTGGAACAACCTTCCATCTACTACAACCAATAGAAATCTCTGACACAGTTTAAAACCCTTGACACAGTTTAAAACCCTATTAAAACAACCTTTATATGACACATGGCTTTGCCCTTGTAATCAATCTGGCTAACCCCACTGTTAGCATTAGTAAACTTTGACTACCTTTCAGCTGATCTACACAGACTCTACTTAGTGACATCTATGCATAATTCATCTCTTTGAACTGTACAGAATCATGCTTGAGTCAAAAATTACCCACCTCTAGACATCAGTATGTTCCCAGCATCTAACTCTCTACATATGTATTGTGAATGTCTCAAAACATATTTCACTTGCTCTAACCACAAAATTATTTTACTATGTATCTCATCATATATTACCTACATATCTTGACTATTTGCTCTAGTACAATTGGCAACTATGCATAAAATGTTCTTTTACTTTTATATTTTTACTCTAATTATATAAACAAATATGTGTTTCTTTATTATGTAATTCTTACTACCTACAAGTGGAGCTTTTCTCCCCAGGCCTCCGCTGAAAAAGGACCTGTGTCCAGTCGGACTTTCCTGGTAAACAAATGTTAAATAAAAAAATAAAAAATAAGAAGGCTAAGCTGATGATGCCATAAGACGGCTGACCATGTATGCTGTGCTGATGAAGCCATAAGAAGGCTGTCCATTCATGCTGTGCTGATGATGCCATAAGAAGGCTGAAACATGCATGTCCACAGCTAGTGAGGTTTAGCTTTATTGGCCTGAATTTGTCCATAAATAGACTTAAAAAGAAAATAAATGGACATTCAGAATTGCCATATAGCTGAAACACCTGATGTCCTTAAAGTGTCATTTGCATATATCCCATGTTGCCTCTAATACAAGTGGTTTAAGGAATCACACAGTGGAAAGTCTAGCCTTGCTAGATTTTTCTTTTGATTTGTACTGATTGTTTTTTCTGTGTGACCTTTTTACTCATTGTTTTAGTATGTTGGTTGGGATATTTTGCAGACAGCCTAATGGTATTGGATAATAGTTGGGTACGACAACCCTGTATTTCTAATGGTTAGCCAAATATTCCACTTGTGCTTTGCTGATGATATTGTATGAAGGCTAAAACATGCATGTCCACAGCTAGTGGGGTTTGGTTTTATTGGTCTGAATTTGTACATAAATAGACTTAAAAAGAAAAAAAGTCATGGATATTCAGAATTGCCAAATAGCTAAAACACCTAATGTCCTTAAAGAGTCATTTGCATATATCCCATGTTGTCTCCAATACCAGAGGTTTAAGGAATCACACAGTGGAAATTCTAGCCTTGCCAGATTTTTCTTTTGTTTTTTGCTGATGAGAATAACTGGAATCTAGATCATTTGAGTGGACTCATGCATGGGATAAAGTATTTAGGAGATGCCTCTGTCCATTAGTAATACAGGGGGGCAATCATGGTGTAACTTTTCTGTTTCCCATCAATAGATACAAGTTGTGCTTGAATACTGACAGGGATAAATTTTGTTTTATGTGGATGAGAAGTCTCTTCCAGAGCAGTGGAATCCTCTGCAAGATATACCTGTCCCTCTAAACCATTTTGTTGATGTTGCAGAAGAGGTTTAGATCCCTAGACTGAATACTTTTGATGCTATTTGACTTGCTGATATACAGTAAGTCCATCAGTATTGGGTCACAGGATGCCTTGTATGCCAGTCACAGGTCACCTCTTAGCAATTTGTATGATATCAATTTAGTGAAATGGCTTTAAGTTGGTCCATGTAGGACATGTTGTTTAGGCCTTGTATCATTTTAGTAAGGCATTCCAGTTGTTGCATTTGTCTGGACAAATACATGCCAAAGGAGGTATTATACTTTGTGATTGACCTTATGATAGATGAGCAAAGGGGGCAATGATATCCCTAGATCTAGACACAATCCCTTTATTTACAAGCTGTGCAATATAGAAGAAATTTCTTACTACAATAGACATATGTTGGTCAAAAGTTAGGACACTGTCCACATAGGTTCTCAAATCCCAAAGAACTGGTTCAATTCTTATGGATGCATTGCCAATGTAGTAGTTCCCTGTGATAGATGACTTCCCAAAGGATACAAAATGCATTTGTGGCATTTAGTTTCAGTCCATAGTTTTGGCATGAGTTATTTATTTGGATCAAACCTTCCTGCATGATGGCTAAGTCATATGGGAATTCAGTATCTGCTCCTAGCTTGAAGTCATCTGCCAAATTAGTCAGTCATAGTCCATTGGTATTGGCTTTATACTTCAGAAAAGTAAATGCCCAACAGGAGAGGTCACAGCATAGAACTCCATGGGAATCCACTTGTGACTGGTCTATTTGTGAAGGCAACTTCCAGTATTTTGATTTTCTGCATCCTACCTGTGAGTCAGTTGGCAGTTCAAGTGGGTGACATAGGGGGTTATTGCCAGTTTATTTAGCTTTTTTATTATGCCTCAGTGGGGAATTGTGTCAAAAGCTTTGGCTAGGTTGAGGTATGAGGTGTGTACAATTTTGCCTTAATCCATTGCTTTGGTGACATTTTCAAAAATGTCCACCAGATTGAGTAAGCATGACCTGCCCTTGATGAATTCAAACTGAAATGCATCCAGTGTTTAGAGGTTCCTTATGTCCTGACTGACTAGTTCCATGATAAGTCTTTCCATAGATTTGCATATGAGGCTAGGTCTATAGAATCACTGCATCTGTTCTTCATTTGCTCGAGCCTGAGATTGAACAGTGTTGTTAGGGGTGTGGCTAAATCATGCCTTATGCTATTTAAGTTGCATCCAGGAATATTGTCAGGAGCCATCAATACAGTATTTTTAGCTTCTGATAGCACTTTTAGGACTTGGGCTTACATGAAAGCTAGAGGTGAGCTGACTTCAGTTATATCTTGAGGGACATGCAGAGTGGAGAGAGGGATAAAGTTAGAGCAAAATTTATTGGACAGTAGGTTCGCTATATCTTCAGCGTCAGTGTAGGTAAAATCATTTACAATCAGTTCAGTGTATTGTTGCATTGTGCTTTTGAGATTAAGAACAAAACCAAAAAAGGCCTTGTGATTGTCTTTGCCTTGGGTAGCTAGTTTAGCTAAAAACTTGGCTTTGGTGGATTTTATTTAGCTTCTGAGCAGTTTGTTTATTTCAGTGGCAAGGATGCTAACTTTCTGGGAATTACTCTTCCTACGTTTGGACAAAGTACTTCTCCGTGTATTGTAAAGATGGTTAATATTATTGTTCCACCATGTGGGTTTGTTTCTGGGGTTTGCTCTGCACTTGTTTCTATGGGGTACAGCTGGATCTATGCAAATGTTTACAAGCTGATATAGTATTTTAACAAAATAAAAAATAAAAAACTGCACCAAGCTGACACACCAAGTATTTAATGTTAGAATGAAAATAAACACAGATATGGTGAGCATTTTCATGACAGAACTCGTCACTTCATCAGACACATGAATAAAACTAAAACCAACATTTATAGTGTAACTAATAGTCAGCTGACAATTAAAATCACATGTTTGTTAAACCCATCACAAACTCTGATGTAAAAAACAAGTAAATCATGTATACAAAATACAAAAAGCATATGCATGAAACAGATAAATTACTTTAACACTTGCTATTAAGTATAATAAAAAATGCCCTAAATATAATAAAAATACCCAATACATGGTTAGACCAACAGAATGTTGAAGGATAGGATCCTTGAGCATATCCGAGATATAAACAATGGTAAGGAAACTAAGGCTTTGGATAACCATGTCAAACAGAATGACTTTACACACACCTTTAGGTTTCTTGCCATTCAAGTTGCTCATCTAAACATGCTGAGAGATACCTTGAACTCAATGGTATTTCTTCCCTGAAACCCTTTTTGAAGGCCCGTCATTTGAAATGTTAAATCTATGTGCCTATAAACACATCTACATTTATAGTTGTGTTTTATATATATAACCTCCTTATTTATGTGTGTGTGTGTGTGTATGTATATATATATATATATATATATATATATATATATATATATATATATATATATATATATTCCTTTATATATACTCTACATATACCTGCATATTTTCATCTGAATTGTAGGTCTATTGGGTATTTTCATTATATTTAGGGTATTTTTTATTATATTTAATAGTAAGTGTTAAAGTAATTTATCTGTTTCATGCATATGCATATGCTTTTTGTATTTTGTATACATGATTTACTTGTTTTTTACATCAGAGTTTGTGATGGGTTTAACAAACGTGATTTTAATTGTCAGCTGACTATTAGTTACACTATAAATGTTGGTTTTAGTTTTATTCATGTGTCTGATGAAGCAACGAGTTCTGTCATGAAAATGCTCACCATATCTGTGTTTATTTTCATTCTAACATTACATACTCGGTGTGTCAGCTTGGTGCAGTTTTTTATTATTTATTTTTTATTTTGTTTGGCTTTCTGTTACTGCACCTGCTTTGCTTTAAGCCGTTTTGCTTTTTTAGTTTGATATAGTATTTCGTTGTACATTTGTACATATTCAGTGGTGTTAACTGAGTTTGGTGGGGATTTGAAGCTTTCCAATGTATCACATAGGAATGGATAGTTTCTCTTAAAGAAATTTCCAAAGGTACCTTGGGTGGAAGGAATCTCTAGTTTCAGTTTTATTTCAAAGGAAACTGCTTTATGATCAGACATAACAAGTGATGAAGATACGCAAGGAACAGGGAAAGATGCTCCCACATTACTAAGGACAAGTTCCAAGATGTTATTCACCTTAGTGTGTACTCTGGCTAATTTTTCCAGAGTGTTTGCATTGACAAAGTCCAGGAATCTCTGTGCTTTTGCAATAGTATTGGTGTAGGTTTCCCAGTCATGTAGCTGGGTAGTTTAGATCACCTAAGAACATGGTATTGGATTCAATACTGAGTGATTCAACTTCCTGTATAGCAATCATGACTTTCTTGTGTTATAAAGGAAGTTCTGTAGCTAGCTAATATGTGGTCTCCTTCCTTTCTGCTGGTTATTTGGACATGATGAAGCTCTAGTGCATTATGCTGCTTTACCAGCCTTGATGTGAGTCTGTTCTGGATGAAGACAGAGACACCTCCACCTTTTTCCCCTCTTATGTAGTAGCTGGTCTAAATATGTAGAATGCATAACAGCCCTGTGCAGCCAGAGTGCTCTTCACTATTTTAAACCATGTTTCAGCCACTACACAGATGTCACTGTCCTCCAGGGTGAGAAGGGTTTGTAGGGAGTGAAGTTTCTTGTTTAGGCTCCTAGCATTGATCAGTAACACCTTTATATTTTCCTTTTCTTCTTTTGTTATGTTGATAGGGCTATCAGGTTGGTATTATCTAAAAAAAGCGTTATGGAGTGAACAATGTCTTTGGCAATAACTGGACAGATGCAGGCCACCCCGGTGAAGCAGCATGGTCTTTTGTTTGTATCCTCCCAAGCTAACAAATACCGGACCTCCTTTAAATGACACAAAAGCTAAGCCAATTATTGAACTCAGTTATTTTTTGCTGATATTGTTATCTGGAATGATTATCATCATTCATCCAGGACCTAAATGATGGGAAGGGCATTCACAAGTTAACCCCTTCAGTCTGAGATTGACTGGCCTAGCCCTCTTAAAGAAAGGAGGTATGGGGCAAGGGTGGGTCACAAGACTCAGCGTTGAAATTCCTATGAATAAATCCTGTGAATGAATGAAAGGATTTATGTTAATCACCTCTGTGGGGCAATTCAGTGTACCTTGTACCTAATGCCAGTTTAATCCTGCAGGGGTTGCTGATCTTTATTACTGCTATTTGGTACAGCATGGCATATACTACTCTTAAATGGTATCACAACTCTGGATCCGTCAAATACATTACAGGGTCTAAACCCTAAACTCTTAAAATTCCAAAAGAAAGTCCACATAAATGGAACAAAGTTTACTGCATGCAACATTCTGGAATTAATAAAGTTAGGTGTAAGATTTCTCATCTATGAGACAAATATCTAAATTACACACAGTCAAAACATAACTTCTAAATGTCATTTTCAGGAAAAGAATAAAGAAATGTATTAGGTAAACTCCATAAAGAAAGTTGTTTTGACAGGGTGGAAAAAGCAACATAACTGCATTTTTAACAGTGGATAATTTGTGACAATTTAGTGATCTGGAAGTTTGTTGCGTGATTTTCTTACACTCCACCACTCACTGATTCTTTCTACAAAACTCGTCAAAATCCAGTAATGGCAAGTGGAGACTTTATCTTAATAGGCTTCTCTTGATAAAGATAAAAATAAAAATTTCCTCCAGAGTCTAATATACAGAAATAAAACAGTCTTCAGGCTACCCAGTCTGTTTATTCCTCTGTCAATAAAGGAACTTGAGAGCTAATTAATTCACAGCTTCCATGTAACTGCCCATCACTAGGCCAAACTTACATCCCCTTCAGCCAGTACTAAATAAATTATTGTAGCTGTCACAATTAAATGTATCTGTAATATTAAGTAGTGCATGTTCATGCTTCTGGACCTGCTACTTATTGCAGAAAGCTGTTTGATGTATTCATCTCTCACTCCTTTTTAACCTACTCCTCTGCATCCCTGTCCCATTATAAATCCTTAAAAGATAGGAAACTTTTCAGTATGATACCTTGAAGTCTGTGTGTGGTAAATCTTTTATGGCACTTTGTCCATTTCAAAACACTGAAGGCATACAAGAACAAATTATTTATTTCTCAAATTCATGCAATATCACCAGTAGTTTTACAAAACTCATACTTAATTTGCATGATTGGGGTCTGTAGTTCTAGAATAACCCATACTTAAGTGGGTCTATATTAAAAACCCAAAAGCTCTAAACAGCGAACAGATGCACATCGACACATAAAGAGCGATGTACAATAACAGCGAAACACATATTCAGCGAAAGTGAAAACACCAGACGTATTTGTTTCGCCAGCAGCATGATCCTGGGGATAAGAAAATATATAATTTTCCCCACTGTAGTGCAATCTCGGAGTTGGTATATTAAAGTACCAGGGGTGTGGGGGGTGCAGGGGAGCTTGCCCCCCTGCAAAAGTGTTAGTTTACTTTTATTTAATTAATTTCAGTCCACCTGCATGGCGCTGTTGGTTAAACAAACACGTTCAGTGTTTTGAATTAAGCTGAATACGTGTTTCACTGTTATTGTACATCTCTCTTTATGTGGCGATGTACATGTGTTTGCTGTTTAGAGCTTTTGGGTTTATAATATAGAGTCACTTAAGCTCCATGGTAGAATCCATAGATCAAGAATTATTCATAACTAATTTATATAATGGATTTGCTAGTTTTGGAATACTTATAATTAATATGCGTGGTGTGTATAGTCTGTATTTCTGAAATAATTCATACTTAACCTGCATAGGTAGAATGTTGAAAAGTATGGCACTATCCCATAAGAATGAGTGCATCTTCACCATACTGTAGAATCGTAATATTAACCCACCTACATTCATTCATTCATTCCTCAGTGCTTTTTTACTGCTTTCTTTTTAACTGAGCAGGTAATATTAAACATATACATGCCAGATTTTATATACATTTTCAGGCCATATAATATCATAATTTGTCTTTTTAAATCCACTTTGTTTATTTTACCAGCAACAACTAGCAAAATGTAATCTGTAGCTTGTTGGAATGAACACACCAGTGTTGTTCAGTATTGAGCATGATAAATGATCTCATGCTCTTAGTATTTTTTTCTTATAAAGAGATAACCTTTACTGAGCTGGAAAAAAAAGTCCTGATCAGTTATGCTCTGCTGAAACCTATTGATCATTCTGAGGCATCTAATGCTCATTTTGACAACGTAAGTAGAGTTTATTCACTGTTCTTGCACTTTTGGATTTCATTTACTGTATTTACTATACCATTGGTTTGGGTCGTTTGTTTTTTTTTTGTTTTTTTGCTGATTTGTTGCACTTTAATTGCGTGGCATAGATTTGATTCAGATTCACTGAATCTAATTCTGTTTGGGAAACTTGAGCACTAATAGCAGGCTATCTTTGGTTGGAGAGAGTTACCCTAAATTCTCATGGCAGACGTGTGCAGTAAAATCCCACCTGATTGAAGATTACTGGAACAGGGTTCAGTTTTGAGCTTTTTAGTGGTTATTTTGTTTGATTACATTTGCTACATAAGCCACAGAGTTGTGAAGACTTTTGCTTGTTTTTACAAATCTCCACAGAGATCTGTGGCAAGATACTGCTCTGCTGAAACCTACCGATCATTCCAAGGAATCGACTGCTCTTTTCAATAACTTAAGTACAATTTATTCATCGTTTTTGCACATTTGAACTGCATTTATGGTATTTATTGTACCATTGCCTTTGGGTAATTTTTGCTGATTTGTTGCACTTTAATTGCTGTAGAATAGACTAGATTCAGACCTGCTGAATCTAGTTCTGTTTGGGAAACATGAGTGCTAATACCAGGCTATCTTTGGTTGGAGAGGGTTCCCCTGCATCCTTGTGGCAGGAACGTGTGGTAGAAACCTCATCTGATTGAAGGTTACTAGAATAGGGCTCAGTTTTGAGTTTTTTTATTGGTTATTTTGTTTGATTACATTTGCTACATAAGCCATGTGGTTGCTCGGGCTTTTGCTTTACAAAGCTTCACAGAGATCAGAGACCAGATGCTGCTCTACTGAAACCTGTCGATCATTCTGAGGCATCTACTGGTCGTGTCAATAACTTAACTAGAATTTATTTACTGTTCCTGCACTTTTGAACTGCATTTACTGTATTTATTGTACCACTGTCTTTGGGTCATTTTTTGCTGATTTGTTGCACTAATTTGCTGTATTCAGACCTGCTGAATCTAGTACTATTTGGGAAACTTGAGCACTAATACCAGGCTATCTTTGGTTAGAGAGGGTTCCCCTGCATCCTCATGGCAGGAATGTGCACAAACAAACTCATCTGATTGAAGGTTACTGGAATAGGGCTCAGTTCTGAGCTTTCTATTGGTTATTTTTTTGATTATGTTTGCTACATAAGCCATGTGGTTGCTCATAGCACACCATCCTGCACTATTGTGCAGTTGCAATTACTGTTGGCAGATACTAGAGCATTAAATTTTTGCTTAGATGTGGTCTGCTTTATAGTGGGACATCTGGGCAGCAATGTGGTGCAGCAGTTAACGGTGTTGCCTCAGAGCAAGAGGCTCTCCGGTTTGATTCTTGGCCGGGGTACCTTCTGTAAGGAGTCTGCACGTCCTCCCTGTGTTCACATGAGTTTCCTCCAGGTGGTCCAGTTTCCTCCCACATTCCAAAGACATGCATCTGGCACATTTCTCCCCAGGCCTCCACTGAAAGTAGACTCTGTCCTAGTTGGACTTTCCTGGTCAACAAATGTTAAATAAAATAAATAATTGTTAAGCTTGTGCTTCCGTATCAGTCTACAGATCAGTACAAACCCTGAGCTACCCCCTCTTGTTCTTATCATCTATATTAGGTGGACTACCTTCTCATAGGACTCTCATTTGGTCATTTCTGGTCAATCCCTGTTAATGACCACACATTTTATTTAGCATTATGGTAGGACAATATGCCACCATTTCTCCTGCCTTCTTGGTCGAATTAAGCATCTTGAGGCAATGTAGCAATTGCCTCAAGTACACTGACAACCCACTTCTTATAGGATACTCCAACTCAACATGCAATTACTTAAAAAACATAGACTCAAAGCTTCCTTGCTCACCAGTCAGAATACCTGACCCTATGTGGGTTGTCAGCACTTACATCTTACCACCACCACCTACCATGTAAATAACACATAACTCCACATATGTGGAGCTCCTCTCTAAAAACAGAGACCTCCCAGCCACAAGCACACCAAACATAGTTCACCTACAGATAAACACAGTACACATAATAACACACACCAGTGTCTCATCAAGTAATCTCTTAAGGCATAACACAAAACCAAATGTACTAGTAATAGATTATTCTATAGTGAGACATACTGATGTGCCAATCACCAGGTTGGATGATGATAAGGTCATGGTTAGCTGTCTGTCAGGCGCCAGGATTTGGAACATCACACATGCACTCAAGGCTGTCAGCAGCAAGTACTATTATGACTCTGTCATAGTACATGTTGGTGTGAATGATTTTAGATGTATATCTCTTGACTATATGAAGAGAGACATGACCAAGCTCTCTAATTATGTGTCACAGGCAGGTATGTCCCTAGCCTTCAGCAACATTTTACCTTCACCTGGGATGATGCCACAGTACAAGCAAAATATGATTAACTTAAACAATTAGCGTTGCTTCTGGTGTTATTCAAAAGGGACCCAATTCCTATCAGCCCGGGATGACATGATGGATAGACCTCAATGGTTTGCCAGAGATGGTCTTCACCTGTCACCCCTATATTTTTGGCTTCTGGCAAAGGCTCTTGCCTCCCCCATAGTGCCTTTTTTTAGGCAAGGTCACAAGTACAAAATTTCCAACATAAATTGCTCCTCAAAAAACAAATCATGGTCATGCTGCTAAACACAAGGACTCTAAACCTAAAACTGAACTCATTGGAAGCTGCCCTCACCTTGGAGGATGCTGACATCTGTGCTGTCACAGATACCTGGTTCAAGGCTGTAGAAAGCACCCCAATCATACCTAGGTACAATGCCTTCCACTCATGACAGTGGGAAATCCAAAGTCGGAGGAGTATCAATCTTTATTAAAGACAAATACTCCTCCAGACTGGTAAGACTAAATGAGTCTCGAACCACGCCAAGTACAGCGTATTCCTCTCCAAATTATCACCAGTTATAGGTCTCCCGCCATGAACTAGGACTCTCACATCACCCACTTGGATCTCCTGGAGTCCCTCAACATACCACCAAACACCCTGGTCTTGGGAGACTTCAACTACCCATCAATAAATTGGTCTAACTCACCTGTATTAATCCACTTGCCCACAGACTTTTGAACTTTGTAAACTCTAATGTCCTGAACCAGTTAGTTGACACCTCCACTAGGGGTTCAAATATTTTGGATCTAGTACTTACGAACATGAGTGATCATTGCACTACCCTAAGTGTCCAGTCATCTCTAGTGAGATCTGACCATAGGGCAGTGACACTAGATGTAACAATTGTGTCTGACCCTCCCCCAGCTGAAACTAGACTAAACAAATTTCTTCAAAACAAACTACAACCTTTATGAGATGATATTACTACAGCCTCTACCCGTACTGATGGCAAGGATACCTATGCCGAGGATTATACCAAAGCTTTGTACAAACACCTTCACAGCTGCATCGACTCAGCTGTACCTGACAGGCTAAAAGTAAGCTCCTCACAAAAAAACAAATCTGCTTAGTGGTCATCTGCCATAAAAAGGCTATATAACAGGAGAAAGAAACTGCTGTCCAAAAGTAGTAGGAGACAGTCCCCAAACTCAAAGGACTCCCTCCTTGGCCTAAATAAGCAAATAAGACACCTAGTGAAAAAATCCAATGTCAACTAAGAATCTAAATTGGCAACCCTAGCCAATGGTAATCATAAAACATTTTTCAGGTACATCTGCAACCTCAAAAGAAAATCCCAGGTTTGCACAGAACTTGTAAATGGCACAACACATACTGAACCTAGTGATATCACTAACCTGCTAGCAGATAGGTTTAGTGAGAACTACCCCTATCTCTGCCCAATGTGCCACAAGACATCCCTCTTACATGTCCTCCCCCAGAAATCTCTAAGGAACAGGTCCTTACTGCCCTTTTCAAGGCCCAGACAGCATCTCTGGCTGCAGCCTAAATTGCTTAAAGCAAGAGTTATTTGTACCTCTGAGTACCCTCTTCAGTCATAGTCTGAACACTAACACCAAATGAACGAACCCAACAGTGCAAAAGTCCACAATAATCAAAAAAATATATATCACTGCTGAGACAGAAATCACTTGAATTTTTATTGACAAATTTACAAGTTAAAAAATAATAAAAAGCTAATAAAAGAACAACTGGATTGAGCGCTTTTTCCCCTCACACCGGGATTTCATCAGAATCTGAACACTAGGTATGTTCCTGCAGATTGGAAAACTGCCACTGTCATCCCCCTCCACAAAGGGGGGTTCCTCTGCTGATCCTGAGAATTACAGACCCATAAGTCTGACCAGCCTCATATGCAAGGTCATGCAGAGAATCATCATGGACCTTATCAACAAGGATATAGGAGACCTCCAAACCCTAGACCTGATCCAGTCTGGTTCCGTCAAAGGGAGATTATGCCTACTAAACTTGGTGAACTTTTATGAGACAGTCACCAAAGCCCTGGATGAAGGTAAAACTGCGCATTCTGCCTATTTAGAGGGTCTATATTAAATAAGCGAATGCTTAAAAAAGCGAATTCTTATTCATCAACCCTAGTTCAACGAACACTGAAAATGCCAAACACTTGGAACAGCGATTTTTTTTTTTCCCAGGGAAAAAAATCACAGGTCCACCAAAAAAAAAAAAAATGTATTTAATGTGGGAGGCTTTGCCCCCCACACCCCCCTACTTAAATATACCAACTCCGAGATTGCACCACAGTGGAGGAAATGGCAAACTCCTGAAACCAGCCCAGTGATTTTTTTCCCTGAGAAAAAAATTTGCTGTTCCGAGTGTTCAGGATTTTCAGTGTTCACTGAAATAGGGACGATGAATCAGCGTTTGCTTTTTTAAGCATTCGCTGATTCAATATAGACCCTATTTAGACCTAGTAAAGGCCTTCAGCACCATTCCCCACTCTGGTATCATTGATAAACATACCCAACTGAATGTAATCAGTACATAGTCAGTTGGGTTGCAAACTGGCTCACCAATAGAACACACACAGTCAAAATAGGTGATTCTTCATCCACCTTCAGACCTGTAACCAGTGAAGTACCACAGGGCTCGGTGCTGGGGCCCCTACTGTTTGGAATTTACTTTTCAGTAGTACAGGCCAAAACAAAGGGCATGTGGCTGACAAAGTTTGCTGATGACTGCAAACTGGGTGTAATCACTGAATCCCCTAGTGACATTGACACCCTCTGGAAGGTCTTACTCAAACTAATGAATGGTGCCAAAGACACGGGCTTAAGTTAAATACTAAAAAGTGCAGCATCATCCCCTTCAGCAAGGGAGATGTCACTGCAAAGTACCACATTAACAACAACACCTTAAGTACCCAATCAGTGGTAAGAAATCTGGGCACACAGGTTGACAGCAACCTCTCCTATGACCACCATGTGTCCTCAGTGGTAACGAAAGCCTTCTACATTGCCCATTTCATCAATAAGGGCATTGCATCTAGGAAAAAAAGAGGTTATAACCTCCCTGTAATCCTCCCTTATCAGATCAATTATGGAGTATAATGCACCCTTTGGTGTGTACCTCACCAAGCACCTCCAACAATTGGAGCGACCTTAGAGATACCTCACAAAGAAAATTCAACGTGTGCAACACCTGCCTTATGCAGATAGACTAAAATCCCTGTCACTGTACTCTGTGTCATACAGACTACTTGGGTGATCTCTGCCTGGCCTGTAGGGCAGCCATGGATTTTGCCCTGATAGAAATGCTACACATTAGCAAGACAAATGGTACACACCTGTTCCAGCAACCTCGACTTGAGAAGCGATATTAACAGGACCTGCTGGATAGACAGGTTCATCTTCCAGAGGCTCCCCCTACTCTGGAATAAGCTTCCAGTCCTAGTAAAATAGAGCCCTTCTCTCTCCTTTTTCAAGCACAATCTGGATAATTGGATGGGGAATCGTAAATTCACTCCCCGGGATTTCACCTTCTGTACAAGGGCAGCAGGTGTTGAGTGATGTCTGCTAATCACACCATTAAAGAGGGAAAAAACTTGACAAGGCTTGTAAGGGCCTCAGGGCCATTAGCCTCATAACCGCCTATGATACTATAATCCTAAGATCCTGTGCTGAAAAATATTTTCCACCAATACACAAAATTAAATAAAAAACACTAACAATTCTTTAAGGCTTGCCTGATGGATACTTGTAACATCATAACTGTTCACTGAAACTTATAAAAAAACAACCAAGTTCATTGCATTCATAGACAATGTACACTATTTTATATTTACTGCCAATCAACCCTCACTGGCTATATTTACTGAGGGGCTTGACTGGTCAGATTTACTATCCCACCCCTCTATTTCAAGGATAGGTCTGCTTTTTGAAGTGGCGTCTGGCAAAATATGTATCCAAAATGTCAAATGTCTATTTAAGTTAGTAGAAGTATTGTTCCTAACTTTCCTGGAAGTACTGCAGGAAATTAATAGCTGCATCTGAGACTTTGCTGAGATATGAAACAGAGGAAACCACAAAAACTGCACAACAGTAAATGAAAAAAAAAAAACAATGCCTGTGCACTGAAGATTATGGAATGTCTCGCAAAATCTTTTCTTGCAGTAAGAAATATTCCACTTTTGCATCTCTAAAGGTGGCAAATGTAATGTTACTAGTATCTATTAATGACTGAGTTAGTCTAATTAGAAATGAATAGCTTAAATATGCTGACAACCTTTATATTAAAAACCCTGCAATTAGAATAATTCAAATCTGTCATTTTATTGCATTGTGTGCCTTATATCTTTCATAGGATCATAGGAGAGTACTAGGCTATTGGCCCTAAGGCCTCTACAAGCCTAGCCATGTTATACCCTTCTTCTCTTATGGACCACAATATATAGTCTGTGTTTGCTTGTGAATCTATGATCAGCACCGGCTGCCCCTGTCTAAGAGAGACATAGGTGAATCCCCCAGTGTAAATTTGCGGTTTCCCATCCAATTATCCAGGATGCGCTTAAATAGGGTCATTGAGGAGCTCTGTTTTACATGAATTGGAAGTTTGTTCCAGAGGAGTGGCAACCTCTGGGAGATGTATCTGTCTCTCCAGCATGTCCTGTTAATATCACAGGCTAGGTTAAGGTCACTAGATTGAGTGAATCTTGTCCCATTGGATTTGCAGATGTGCAGTAGCTTCATCAAGGCAGGGTCTGAGACTGCTCTGCAGGCCAGGAACAAGTCGCCTGTAAGCAGTCTGTATGATACTGAATAAAGTGATAGGGCCTTCAGTCTGTCCATGTAGGTCATGTGTTGTAGGCCCTGAATTAACTTGGTGAGTAACCTCTGAGGTCTCTACAGTTGCTGCAGATGTCTGGTAAGGTGCATACCAAAAGGAGCATTGTACTCTAATATTGGCCTGATAAGAGCCAAGTACAGGGTTATAACCTCCTTAGCTTTGGATGCAATACTCTTGCTTATTAGGTATGCAACGTAGAAGGCCTTCCTTACTACTGTGGACACCTGATGATCAAAGTTAAGGCTGCTATCAACTTGCGTTACTAAATCCCTCACCACTGGGTTTCAACTTAGGGCTTATTATTAATGTTGTAATTAATGGGTTACTCCTTTGCTGAAGGGGATGATAAAGCATTTTTTTGCATTTAGTTTAAGTCCATGGCTTTGACACCAGTCTTTTTTCTGGGTAAGCCTATTTTGTAGTATGTTGACATCTTTGGGAGATTCGATGATTGCACCCAGTTTTCAGTCATCAGCAAACTTGGTAAGCCATATGCCATCTATTTTCGCCTGGACTTCTGAAAAATAGATACCAAACAGTAAGGGGCCTAGCACAGATTGTTGTGGAACACTACTCGTAAGACGTCTGCTAGCAGAGGTGGCATCCCCAATTTTGATTGTATGCGTTCTGTTTGTGAGCCAGTTGGTAATCCATGTAGTGATGTAAGGGTTAATCCCCAGCTGCGTGAGTTTCTCAATGATGCCTGAGTGGGGGATTGTATCAAAGGCCTTGGCTAGGCTGGAATAGGTGGTGTGAACTGTTTTGCATTCATCCAGGGCCTTGGTGACATGTTTGTAGAAGTTGACCAGGTTTAGCAGACAAGATCTGCTCTTAACGAAGCCAGACTGGGTTGGGTTAGGAGTTTGAAGGCCACCTAGATTCTTGTTGATAAGGTCCATGATGATGATTCTCCCCATGGCCTTGCAGGTAAGACTGGTTAGGCTTATGGGTCTATAGTTCCCGGGGTTGGTTGATGGACCCCCTTTGTAAGGGGATTACGGTTGCTGTTTTCCTCTCAGCTGGGACAAAGCCAGTGGTTAGATGAGAATGAAAACTGTTCTCAGTGGTTCTGCTAACTCCTGTTTTTGACCATTTAATAAGCAGCTTGGGATGTTGTCTGGTCCCATAGAGGCTGTGTTTTTAGCCTTGTAGAATGTGTCTATGACCTGCTGTCTAGAGATGCTAAGCAGAGGATTGGTGATTTGTTATGGGGTATGACTGGTGGAGACAGGTGGGTGAAGTTTAGCTTTGGATGCAATACTCTTGCTTATTAGGTGTGCAATGTAGAAGGCCTTCCTTACTACTGTGGACACCTGATGATCAAAGTTAAGGCTGCTATCAACTTGCGTTACTAAATCCCTCACCACTGGGTTTCAACTTAGGGCTTATTATTAAGATTGTAATTAATGGGTTTCTCCTTTGCTGAAGGGGATGATAATGCATTTTTTTGCATTTAGTTTAAGTCCATGGCTTTGACGCCAGTCTTTTTTTCTGGGTAAGCCTATTTTGTAGTATGTTGACATCTTTGGGAGATTCGATGATTGCACCCAGTTTTCAGTCATCAGCAAACTTGGTAAGCCATATGCCATCTATTTTCACCTGGACTTCTGAAAAATAGATACCAAACAGTAAGGGGCCTAGCACAGATTGTTGTGGAACACCACTCGTAAGACGTCTGCTAGCAGAGGTGGCATCCCCGATTTTGATTGTATGCGTTCTGTTTGTGAGCCAGTTGGTAATCCATGTAGTGACGTAAGGGTTAATCCCCAGCTGCGTGAGTTTCTCAATGATGCCTGAGTGGGGGGTTGTATCAAAGGCCTTGGCTAAGCTGGAATAGGTGGTGTGAACTGTTTTGCATTCATCCAGGGCCTTGGTGACATGTTTGTAGAAGTTGACCAGGTTTAGCAGGCAAGATCTGCTCTTAACGAAGCCAGACTGGGTTGGGTTAGGAGTTTGAAGGCCACCTAGATTCTTGTTGATAAGGTCCATGATGATGATTCTCCCCATGGCCTTGCTGTAAGTCTGGTTAGGCTTATGGGTCTATAGTTCCCGGGGTTGGTTGATGGACCCACTTTGTAAGGGGATTACGGTTGCTGTTTGCCTCTCAGCTGGGACAAAGTCAGTGCTTAAACTGAGAATGAAGACTGTTCTCAGTGGTTCTGCTAACTCCTGTTTTTGACCATTTAATAAGCAGCTTGGGATGTTGTCTGGTCCCATAGAGGCTGTGTATTTAGCCTTGTAGAATGTGGCTATGACCTGCTGTCTGGAGATGCTAAGCAGAGGATTGGTGATTTGTTATGGGGTATGACTGGTGGAGACAGGTGGGTGAAGTTTTCGCCAAACCTATCTGCTAGCAAGTTGGCAATGTTCTCAGGTACTGTATGAGTGGTACCTTCCACAACTAGTTTGGCACAAAGCTGGGCCTTCTCTTTTAGATTTTGGACATATCTAAAGAATGCTTTGTGATTTTCTTTGGCTAGGGATGTTAATTTAGTTTTGTAATTAGCTTCAGAGAACTTTACAAGATGTCTAATCAGCTTGTTTAACTTTGGAGGGAAGTCTTCCTCTGCTGGGACTGTTCCTGTCTGTTTTTTGATGGCAGTTTCTTTTTCTTATTGTATAACCTATTTATGCTGGATGTCCACAAGTGTGGCTTATTTTTTTGTAAGGATCTTGATTTGATCTGTTCCAGTACGGCTGAGTCTATACATTTATATAGGTGTTTATACAGGACATTTGTGTACACCTCAGTATAGCGGCTCATTGCTGTCAGTACTTGCAGGGGGTTTGAAACTATTGATGTAATCACTCAGTAGGCCATAATTTGCTTTGGAGAAATGTTTTAACCTTTTTGCTCTTAATGTTGGATCAAGTATGATCGTTACTTCGAATGAGATTGATTTATGACCTGACTTTACAAGGGAGGGCCCTACACATCGGGTGGTGCAGCAATCCCCCATGTTGGTGAGCACTATGTCAAGGATATTAGAGCCTTTTGTGGGGGTGCTGACTATCTGCTCCAGAGCATTTGTGTTAACAAAGGCCAGGAACCTTTGGGCAAGTGTGTCTGTGCTCATATATGTTATATGTAATCAATGGAAGGATAGTTAAGTTACCCATGACCCGGGTATTTGGTTGTACTGAGTGACTCAAGTAGATCCAGGTAGGCTGTGTTTTTTTTGTGGTTCATGGCTGGGGACCTATAGCTAACAATGACATGGGGGGGGGGGCTTTCCTACAGTTAGTTGGACTAGGAGTAACTCTAGGGAGTCATGCCGTTTAGTCTTGAGGTGTATTTGTCTTTAATGAAGATGGATATTCCTCCTCCCTTGTTTATTTCATGTTCATTTTGTGGTCTGAACATGTGAAAGGTGTTATAGCACTGTATAGCCGGTGTACTCTCTGAGGCCTTGAACTATGTCTCTGCGACTGCAACATCTTCCTAGGTAAGAAGTGCTTCCAGTGAGTGCAGTTTCTGATGTACTGTCCTAGCACTAAGCAGCATAACCCTGAGTTTGTTTCTAGATGACATTTTTAAGTCAGGAATTTTATTCTTATGACTGCATAAAAAAGGCACTATAGGGGAGGTAAGTACCTTTGCCAGTAACCTAAAGCCTACAGGTGACAGGTGAAGACCATCTCTGGCAAAGCAGGGTGGTCTGTCAGAGTCTGCATCCATGTGGATTGACACCGGAAGATATGCCAATTGTTGAAGTCAATCATTTTTTATTTATATTGTGGCATCATCCTGGTTGACAGAAGAATGTTGCTTAGGGCTAGGAACATACCTTCCTGGGACACAATCTGAAATCTCAATCATGTCTCTCTTCAATATAGTCCAGTGAGGTACATCTCAAGTCATTCACTCCTACATGGACTATGACAGAGTCATAAAAGTACTTATTGTTGAGAAACTTGAGTGTTTATGTGATTTGGAGGATCCTGGCAGCAGACAGACAGCTGACCATGACTTTCGTCTTGTTCAGCCTAGTGAGAGGGGCACGTGTGTGTCTCATTATGGAGTCATCTTTGACCAAGACATCTGTCTTAGGGGCTTATTGGGTGAGACACTGATATGTGTTAATTATGTGTAGTGGATGCTGTTGGGAGAGTATTGTGTGCAGAAGGTTTGTGCTTGGGAGGTCTCTGCTGTTTTGGTATATTTTTCACATTGCAGCTTTCAGTGACTGTAAATATCTTTGTTTGTTTGTTTGTTTGTCTATTTAACTAATTGTATTATCACAGTAATCATCTGTATCCTGCTCTAGTTTTTCCTTCTGACACAATAGCCACCATCTCTATTAATCTACAATGTGTGCTCAAAAAGTAGTAGGGTATTTACTTCTACTATGAAACTCCCACTTCCTCAAAGTCGATGCCTTAACAGAATGAGAAAACTGACCAAAACTTAAAAGGGTGAAAAACTCCCCTTTTCTTGTTCAATCACGCCATGCCTCCTGAACACATATACATACGTATATATATATATATATATATATATATATATATATATATATATATATATATATATATATATATATATATACACATATGTACATATATATCTATATATATATATATATATATATATATACACACACACACACATATATATATATATATACACACACACACACACACACACACACACACACACACACACACACACACACACACACACAAACACACACACACACACACATTATATATATATATATATATATATATATATATATATATATATATATATATATATGTATATATTAACCATTAGGGTGCACCAACTTCAAGATGGGAGAAATCTCTCTAAAAAGTGAATCATTGCTGGCACACAATTAGAAATTGTACCAGCAATGATTTCATGATTTCCTGTGGAGAAAAGCTTTAGGCCTTATGCCATTCTACTTTTTTTATTTCAGCTACTGACATTCATGGAATTTCTCATTGAGACTGTATAGAGAAACCAGGTATTTACCAGCACTGGGAATTTGCAGATCTCATTTTATTTTACAGCACATACACAACAATATTTTGCTTTTGTTATGTTGCAATCCAGGTATGTGAGATTTAAAAATAAACACGTCTTCTCATAATTTCACTTCATACATTCCTTACGAAATGATCTACCCAACTTTTTTTTTTTCAGAAAAGAGATGAGAAATCACAAGATTAGATGACCTCTTTGAATCTGTCACGATTCAACCATTTACAGTGATCCTGGCCTACTTTAAGTATCCAACCACAGACTGGAAGAACTACTCATGCCAAAACACAAATGCCAGAGATTCCTTGATTTTGTCATTGCAAATGCCTTGGACCAGCTGGTCGACACCCCCACAAGAGGTGATAATATCTTGGACTTGATATTAAGCAATATGAGTAACCACTGCAGCATCCCTACAGTGTCATCCTCCTGGTAAGATCCGACCACAAAGCGGTCACTTTCAAAATCACCATCTCCCCCAACCCCCCCTCCCCCAGCTTGGGTCAAACAAAAAAACTTCTCCAAAGCTGATTACGACCTCCTGAGGGAAGGTATAAACAACTTTACAGCCCCCTCCCTCTCCATAGAAACTGGCATATATGTCCAAACCTACACCAAAGTACTATACAAGCATTTATATAGCTGCATAGCATCAGGAATACCCAACAGGACAAAATCTTCCTCCTCAAGGAAGAGTAAACCTGTCTGGTGGACATCTGCAATAAATAAACTCTATAATAAAAGGAAACATTTGCTGTCCAGGACCAAGAAGGAGCAGGTGCCTAATTGGAAGTAATCTCTCCTTAGCCTGAACAAGCAAATAAGAGCACTAGTGAAATCTTCCAAAGCAAACTTCAAGTCCAAACTGGCCACATCTACTAGAGACAATTACAAAGCCTTCTTCACATATGTCCCCAGTCTCAAAGGAAGCACTCATATCTGCTCAGAACTGGTGGTCAAGGACACCCCATACACAAAAGCCATAGATATAGCCAACCTGCTGGCAGAAAGGTTTAGTGAAAACTTCTCCCCTCTGTGCCCCCATCAGTAAATCAAGACATCCCCAGCACCTGCCTCTCTCCCCTTATGTCTAGGGAGCAACTCATCTCTGCCCTCATAAAGGCAAAAAATACAGGCTCCATGGGACCCAATAACATCCCAGGCTGCATCCTACATGTACTCATGAACTCAGGCAGGAACTTTACGTGCAACACCATTAGACACCCTATTCAACCAAAGCCTGAGTCCCAACTTCGTCCAAGCTGAGTGGAGCACAGCCACTGTCATCCCTTTGTACAAAGGTGGAGCATCCACCAATCCAGGAAATTATAGCCCCATCAGCCTAACTAGCCTGATTGCAAGACCATGGAATAGATTATCATGGACCTCATTAACAAGGACACTGGCAACCTTCAAACACTCAATCCCACACAGTTTGGTTGCATCAAGGGGCAGTCGACTTCTTTGAGACAGTCACCAAAGCCATGAATGACAAGAAGATGGTGCACACCACCTACCTTGACCTGGCCAAAGCCTTCAACACTATTCCCTACTCGGGTCTAACAGATAAACTCTCTAAACTAGGCATCAATCCGTATGTTATCAGATGGGTAGCAAACTGGCTCACTGATAGAACCCACCTAGTCAAAATAGGGGAAGCTACCTCAAGCAGCAGACCCGTAATGAGTGGTGTACCCCAGGGATCGGTCTTGGGGCCTCTGTTGTTGGGTCTATATTATAACATTGAACGCTCAAAATTTCGAATGTTATAATATCGACCCATTTCAGTCGAACAATCATAACATCGAACACTCAGAAAAGCAACTTTTTTTCCCAGGGAAAAAATTTGCTGTTCCAAGAAACATACACACACACAAGATAAGCACACCAAAACAACTGCAATCCACAAACATACAGTTAAAATCCTACATCTAACCCTACACTAAACTATACATACACTACTATCTATCCACTTACGTTAACCCAAACCCTAACCCTAAGGTCCGTAACTCTCACACACTCACCTCAACTGCGCCCTAACTCTAACTCGCTTAACCTGCCCCTAACCCTACAGTCTGTCACTATCGCACACTCACCTCACCTGCGCCCTAACCCTAAAGTCCCTAACTACTGCACACTCACCTTACCCCAGTCAGTTCGCTCACTTACCTTAACCCGGTCCGTAACTATTGCACCACACTTACCTAAACCCAATCCATAACCTCCGTTTGCTCACTTCCAAAACCTGGTCCATAACCATCGCACCACAGTGCTGTAAATAGCGAAGCCACGGAACAGGCCACCGAAATCTTACCCTAGGTAAAATTTCGATGTTCCGAGGCTTCGCTATTGTCAGCTTTCACTCTAAAGGGTTCGATATTATAACATTCGAAGTTTTAAAACTTCAGTGTTATAATATAGACCCCTGTTGTTTGGGATATACTTTTCTGAGGTACAGGTCAAAATAACTGGGCTATGGTTGACCAAGTGTGCAGATGACTGCAAACTGGGCACTGTTGTCAAATCCCTTAGTAATGTGGACATCCTCCAAGAGATTCTCATCCAAACAAATGACTGGTGTAAGAAACATGTCCTCAAACTGAATGCCAAAAAATGCATCATCATCCCCTTTGGGGAGAGTGACATCCCCAAAAATTATCACATTAATAACAAGGTCCTAAGCACAAAATCAGTTGTGAGGGACTTGGGCACCCAGGTTGAGAGCAAACTGAATTTTGACCACCATATTGTCTCCATTTTACAGATAGCTTTCTACATAGCCCACCTCATTAGTAAGGGTATCTCATACAGGTACAAGGAGGTCATAACATCCCTGTATTCTTCCCTTATAAAACCCATTATTGAGTACAATACCCCTTTTGGCATGTACCTCACAAAGCACATGCAACAGCTGGAGTGGCCACAGAGGTTCCTCACCAGAAGAATCCAGGGCCTCAAACATCTACCCTACACAGATAGGCTAAAAGTCATGTCCCTCTACTCAGTCTCATACACACTCCTCAGAGATGACCTCTGTCTGGCATACAAAGCAATCTCAGACCCTGCCTTAATAGGACTGCTGCATTTCCGCAAGTCAAGCTCCACTCGAGTAACCCACAAGCATGACCTCAGCCTGGTCAGTGACATCAATAGGACTTGTTGGCAGGACAGATTTGTGTCTGAGTCTCCCCTTTCTGTGGAATAGACTCCCCCTCCATGTCAAGCAGAGTACCTCATTAACCCTTTTTAAGTGCAACCTTGATAACTGGATGGGGAACAGAAAATATACCATTGGAATTCCACCTCTGCCCCTGCTGGACAGGGGCATCAGGTGTTGACTTGTCAGAATATGGGCTAAATTTTTGGCTAGGCTTGTAAGGGCCTCAGAGACACTAGCCTAATAACTTCCTATGATCTTATAATCCTATAACAGGTATTTTTTATATAAAATGAATCAAACATGACATTAAAAGCTAGACCAAGAGTAATCACTGACTGCAGAAGAAAGTTATCTAATAGGATTCCTCCTCTGAAATCATCTTGCAGTTTTACAAACTTTTACTACATGTTTATAAAGTTTTTTAATTTAATTGGTTGAAAAATAGTTAACAAAATATAAACTAATTAATACATATCATTCCTTATGTATTGACCCCCATATGTAACTCTGTTATATACTTCAGTAGATTATTTTTATGTTGACAGCATTTCAGAATATATATTCAAGACACTGACATCAGATAACAGCAGTTTCTCCTCTTACTTTGATTTTTTGCCTGATAAAACCAGAAATAACCAATGAAAGATTTTTAAGACTTTTTTTTATCTCTTTTACATATCACTGAGGTGTACTTAACTTTCCACTTCAGTGTGTGCAGATGACGCAGCCAGCCTATATGTTCAGTTTTCTAGGCACACAGAGAGTCATGTCCATGCATACCTTAAGTTGCTCTCTGCAAGTGGAGTCCTAAGTTTATCTGCAAATAAAGTAAATAATTTTAGGATAAGGCAAACAATGACAAAAAATTAAGTAAAATAAAATGTGTAATGCTACTTCAGTGGTATATAACCAAACTACAATGCTAATATATTTTTAAAGAAAAAAGAATAATTGGATATCTATTCATCTCTCTAATTATATATCAATCTCTCTATATATGTAATACAAACACACACACACACACACACACACACACACACACACACACACACGCACACACAACACACACACACACACACTACACACACCACTCACACACACAACACACACACATATACTTGCACCTTGCACACAGCCATGTATACATATATAGAGACAGCGATAAAGAGATGGAGAGAGAGAGAGAGTAATAGAAACACACACATATATACATGCAGTCTCTCTCTCTCTCTCATTGCATCTGTCAACTGTTAGCTTTGCTAAAAACATATATATATATATGATGTAACCTAATAGAAGCCTGTACCATGTTAAGAATACACATAAGTATTAAGAATAATAATTTAATTATCTTTCAAAATCTGAAAAAAGCTTTGTTGCTAATCTATTAAATGCTTAATAAACATGGACATAAAGTATTAAAAATAAACAATATAAAATATAATAACTATTTACACCATATACAAACATCCATGATAAACATTTGTCTTATCCAAGAAAGGTAATTGATAGTTAACTAACAATCTCTCCAACTTTTTGCAAGCTAGTCTTTTGCGTGTTACATTTGATGATCTCTGATGAATAGTTTGCATTTCTTTTTTACACACAGATTTTGCTATTGAAATAAACTCAGTAAACATAAGATCTTGCTTATTTTTCCAGTTCAATGTAATTATTTTTTGAGCAATAGCTAGAATTAACCAAAGAACAGGTAACTGATGTCTAGGAATTATACTTGGGGTAGGGACATTGAATAATATCAAAGAGCTAGTAATTTGACAGTTATCAGACCACAGGGCTTTTGCAAAATATCTAAAATCACTCCAGTATTGTGTGAGAGTTCTACATTTGATGAACATATGAACCCAGTTGGCTTCAAGAATATCACCACACCTCCAGCATTTGCTTTCATTACTCTTGGTTATAAGGTCAATTCTGTGTGGAGTGTAAAAGCTTCTATGAATAAATCTCCCGGTATATAGTCTCCAATATGTTAGATAAAGGTTCACCATTAATCTTTATGGAGTATTTCCGAAAAGCTTGGCCAAAAGTCATCAAGTCTTCTCGTAGGATTTTATATATAGGTGAGATGCTTAATTTATGTTCAATGTTCATCAAACTACACCATATGAATAGCTGTATCAATCTTGGCATAATATCAGTTTCTAGATTTATTAACACTCTCACTTTATTTTCAACAAACTGTCTTAAAGATTGAATACAGAGCCAATTATCTTGACAGACATATCTGGCTAAGAGAAAGTTCATTGGTTGGGTGTTCTTATTGTCTATAAACTGGTACCAAAACTTTAGATTATTCTCTTTAAGATTCCGCATATTATTGATATTGAAGGCATCTAGGCAATCTGGTGTATAAGCTATGGGAAATGTAATGAAAAAGGTGTTCTTTAGACTATAATTGTTGTCGATTATATTTTTGAAAATATAAAATATTTGGTTTGTACCATGTGAGAAGTGGCTACATTTCTTATTATATAAGCAATATTCATGGAGTATCCAAAATTTTTTGTTAATTCCAAAGATTTCCATAAACTGGGTTTCTGAGTTCTCAGAGGAAGTTATATGTATTTCATGCAGTTGTTTCCAGCTAGAGGTGTATATGGATTGAATCCAGTGTAGTATTATGTTAATAATAACAGATTTGGAATATAATTCTATGCTGGGAAAGCCAATCCCATTACTGTCCCAGGCTCTAACATGCCATTTATAGGCTATTCTTGGTTTCTTTGGGAACCATAAAAAAGTTAGTAATAGGGAATCTATTTGTTTAAAGAATTTCTTAGGAGGAGGTAAAATCAATGATTATATGTAAAATAAAATCTTGGGCAAAATAATCATTTTTATTAATGTAAGTCTGTCTTCCATGGTGAAAAACATTTTGTTTAACTTTTTAGTCAAGTCACTGATTATAGCTACCAGTTTGGTGAAGTTAAATTTAATAGTCTCATTCCATTTATTCTTAATACTTACTCCTAGATAATCTATCTTATAGTTTTCCCAGTTGAATGTATTGTATTTTTGCAAATTGCTATTTATTTTCTTATTGATTAAAAGTGTTTTGGTTTTATTTTGATTAAAATTGAGCCCTGTGATTTTTCTAAATAGAGTTATGGCATTCATGATATGTTGTAAAGAGCATTCTATGTCACTGGATGCTAATAGAATATCTTAGCAAAAAGCTGAACTTTTGGGCAGTATACCTCATTAACTTCAAATCCTTTGATATTTGGGTTATTTCTAATAAATGAAGCAAGAGGTTCCACTGATAAAGTGAAAAATAATGGGGATAGAGGACAATCTTGTCTAGTTCCCTTATGAATTTTTACTGGGGATGATAAACATGAACCAATCTTAAAAATGTTTCAGAATCACTATAAATATTTAATATCAGTTTAGTGAAATCTGAAGTAAAATTAAATTCTTTAAAGATTTTTTGTAAGTATGACCAACTAAGGGAATCGAACGCCTTATCAATATCCAGACTAATAATAGTTAATTATTTCTTGGTTTTGTTTGCAATGTCTATTAGAGATAGTAGCTTAATAATATTGTTGTGTACTTTTCTATGTAGAATAAAGAAAAAAATCCCAACAATGACCTGGAACACACCAACTTTATTGACAACAAAATGTTCCTTTGACTAAGTGCTTTCACCAGTAATTGGCTTCATCAGAGTCAAAGAAACCTCTAACTACAACAGAATAGTGAAAAAAAATTTTACAAACACTTAATTAGTTAATTGATAAGCCAGTCATCAGCCATAAAATACCATTATGTGAACCACCCTTAAAAAAGTGCTTAGTGCAAACAATTTCATCTAAATCAAATCAAAGAATCCATTTAACAATGCGTATAATACCTAGCCAAATTTAAACATATCCACTAAGTTCCACAAACAACAAAATTGTTTGAAAAGTTTAAGTGAACATATTAAAAGCACAATAAAAATGTATTCCATGAATTAAAAACATTGGTATATAAAAAACATGTGTATAAAAAGAAGATAGCAGCAGGCAATGCTGATAAACATACCCAAGCTGAAAAACCATTAGCTTTTAACTTTTGAAGTTTGAAACAATACCAAACTGTGGTTTCAGACTTATTCAAAACACTATTACGTCCCATAGTGTGCCTGTTCCGGATACAAATTAAACATTGTACCCAGTATAGTAAATGTGTTGAATAGTGTTATTAGATCTCTGCTTTAACATGGGCATGAGGGAAATACCTTCATTAAGTCCTGGTGGTCTCTTGGCGTTTAACCACAATTGCCACTTTGCTTCTTTGTTTTCAGCAAGAGGTCTGTCATCGCCACCCCTACAGTTTGGTACCACCCAATCAATAACAAAGAAAATAAATGTTTTAAAATTGGGACATCCAACACTATGATTGAATAGACCATTGTGCCCATCTTTCCTTCTAATGGCCCTAAGATGTTCACCAATCCTGTCATTTAGCTTTCGGACAGTTTTTCCCACATAGAAAGCATGACAACTGACACACGTGGCAACATAGACCAACATCATAGTATTACAACTACATCTCCCTGGGCATGATAAAGCATAATCATGCCCATGTAACGCCACATATGGCCCATCATTAATGTAGCGACAACATTTACATGACCCACATTTCACCATCAAAGACTTGTACCATCTATTTTTCTTGCCCTCCAGGATGTTTTTAATGATTTTCCCCCTACTGAATACCACTGTAGGTTGAGCCCCAAACTTTGTCTTGGTGTATTCATTGCAACAAACTTGCCACAATCTTTTAGTTGCTTCAATAAGGGGGGTACACAAAGGGTTGTATTTTAAAATAAGTATGTCAGAATTATCCCTTGTGATAGTACCCACAGTTTTAATACCCGATGTTAAAATAGGAGAAAAAGATGTGGACCTTTTGGAAAGCACTTCACGTTTTGTATTTACAACCAATTTTAGGGGATAACCTGCCTCTAAAAACATCCCTACTAAAGTGTACATCTCATCCAAGAAAATCTTCTCATCACTAACCAGTCTTGATAACCTCACCATTTGACCCTTAATAATGCTATTTCTCTGATGGTGAGGGTGGCAACTATTTAAATAAAGTAGGGGGTTGGAATGTGTTTTTTTCCTGTGTATGTTACTTTGTAGACCCTTATCAGTGATCTTGAGATGAATGTCAAGATAATCTATTTCGGTCTGGTGCCACATGTAGGTGAATTTCGGGAAGGTAGTGGTATGATTTAAGTACTCTACAAATGTTTTAACCTCCTCCTCATTACCTTTCCACAAAATAAGAACATTGTCAAGGAACCTATTGTACATCAGAATATTTTGCATAATGTTAGTGCAAAAAATATGGGATCTTTCCCAATGCAACAAGACCAGATTTGCATAGACAGGGCACATTTGGCACCCATGGCCACACCAGCAATCTGGTGAAACAATTCACGTTCAAAATTTAAATAGTTGTTCCTAAGAACCAATTCCATTAGTTCCTCCAGTTGGTCAATCTTTTTTCTATCTATCCTATCACATGTGGGCAAGGTTTTTCTGAACCAATTTAATACCTCATCATAGGGAATAACTGTAAATAAATTCACCATGTCAATGGTGAAAAAGGAATATTGAGTGCTACTGTTGGTATGTCTCAAGCATTCCAAACAGTGCCACGAATCCTTCAGAATATGCTCAATTCCATTGACCACACATTGAGACCCAAAATCCACAAATGCCGCCAAAGGTGCAGTCTTAGAACCCCTGGCCACCACAATGGGTCTAAAAGGTGGGTTGTTGACATTTTTATGGATTTTGGGAATCCCAAAAATGACCGGTGTAATTGGGTGGGGGACTGTCAAAAATTTTACTTCATTCTTATCTAAGACAACTTGATATAAAGCATGCATTAAGTATAAATCAACACCAGTGTAGGCTCTATTTATTTCATTTGTTGAAACTCTATGGTATGTGTTTGTGTCATTCAGAATCTCGTGCATCCTAGATACATAGTCTATACGACCCATCAGGGCGGCGCAGTGGTGCAGTGGTTAACACTGTCACCTCACAGCAAGAGGTTCTCCGGTTTGATTCTTGGCTGGGATGCCTTCTATGTGGAGTTTGCATGTTCTCCCTGTGTTCGCGTGGGTTTCCTCCGGGTACTCCGGTTTCCTCCCACATTTTAAAGACATGCTTCTGGAGCATTTCTCCCCGGGCCTCCACTGAAAACAGGATCTGTGGAACCTAGTCGGACTTTCCCGGTCAACAAATGTAAAATAAAAAAATAAAAAAAATAATGACTGCCCACCCCCCACCCTTGCCAGGCTTCATAATCCTGACATCCCTGTTTTTTGCTAAATTACAAAGAGTTAGCCTTTCCTCATGACTGAGATTGTCATGCTGTGTAAAGAAATTAGAGTATTTATTTTGAATAATTTCTGTAAATTATTTTTCACACATCCTTTCAAAAATATGAACTTCCAAGTGATTTAGGGGAATAAACGTACTTTTTCTTTTTAAGGTTCCCATACAATCATTAGTGTTAGTGTTGACATGTTCAGAAAAAAACATCCTAAGATTAAGTTGCTGAGTTTAAAGCTTCAAACTAATAAGAACATCAGCTATGTCAAGTTTGAAAACTGGGACAAATGTAGTCCCTTTACTTAACAGTTTGAAATGTGCTTTGTTAATAGTCAAACTACTAAAATTGTAAATGGTGAAACCATTATGCACAATAACTTCACCACTAATATCATCAGAATGTCTAGATGAATTCGCAAAACCAAAATTCTCTGAGTTATCCATTGTACCAAAGTCAAAACCATCAGTCCAAAAACATAGGCCTGAACAGTTGAAATCATCTAATATCTGTTGTTGGTTTGCCTCTGGTACTTTTTGCGGTTGTAATAGTTCCTGCACTGGTTGTGACCACTGTATTGGTTTCAAGACTCGCCATGCCTCTGGTTCTTTAACCTCTCCGATCTCCTCAGAGGGGGCGGTTGTTCCAAAAAATGGTCACCATCAGAATTGTCATTGTCCAAAAAATAACCCTCCTCATAGTTGTCACTTTGTTCGTGACTAGTAACATTGTCATTCAAGTGAGTAGACCTAGAGTCTTTTGTGGGGTACACACATTTGTTTTTGTAGTCAGCTTGATCTCTTGCCAACTTCTTACATTTGATGTTAACATTATTTTTGACAAAATCATCAACATTTTTAAGTAGTTTTTGGTAGTGGGGGTATATTGTGGAAATAACAGATCATTCACAATGTTAGAATGTAAAGCATTAATTTATTTTTCAATACTGCCAGCTTGCTATGATTGTTTCTAATAACAATGTCTAAAAGCACCAAACCTGTTTTGTCAAACAGCTTGACCAGTTCACCAAACGCGCTGGATTTTTGATCTATACCAAACGGTAACTTCCACAATCTCAACCCTTTAGGCACTAGCTTAAGTGCCAAAGATTTACTGAGGAATGCGTTGTTCAACTGAAGTGCTCTGAATTTCTTATACACAGACTCGAAGTTGAAAAGTTGTTTTTGCAAAATAGGTCTGTCGTCCGACCCACCATTGCTTTCAGAAAAACAATACTCCGGCATTCTCAACCATACCAGCAGGATACACCCTCGTGGTTCAGCCCATGCATTTCCTGCATTCGTCTGGTTAGACTCACTTGCCACAGGTGAATGCAGAGTAAACAGTTCAACCTGTGTACTAGTAAGCATAGGAATAGAGCGTTCACCAGCCTTTTGTCATGTGAGCAAGGAAGTAAGCCTCTGGACAGAACTGATAAGTTCAACAATAGCTGCCTCCATACATCAACAAAAAGCCAGGGTGTCCCAGGCTGTGCAGGATAAAATAAAAAACACAGCAAAAACAGATTCCCAACAGGAACAAAAAACTTGGAAAATAAAGAAAAAATCCCAACAACGACCTGGAACACACCAGCTTTATTGACAACAAAATGTTCCTTCGACTAAGCGCTTTTACCAGTAATTGGCTTCATCAGAGTCAAAGAAACCTCTAAGTACAACAGAATAAATAGTGAAAAAAAATTTACAAACAATTAGTTAATTGATAAGCCAATCATCAGCCATAAAATAACATTAGGTGAACCACCCTTAAAAAAAGTGCTTAGTGCAAATCATTTCATCTAAAACAAATCAAAGAATACATTTAACAATGCGTATAATACTTAGCCAAATTTAAACATATCCACCAAGTTCCACAAACAGCAAAATTGTTTGAAAAGTTTAAGTGAACATATTAAAAGTACAATAAAAATTTATTCCATGAATTAAAAACATTGGTATATAAAGAACATGTGTATAAAAAGAAGATAGCAGCAGGCAATGCTGATAAACATACCCAAGCTGAAAAACCATTAGCTTTTAACTTTTGAGGTTTGAAACAATACCAAACTGTGGTTTCACACTTATTCAAAACACTATTACGTCCCCATAGTGTACCTGTTCCGGATACAAATTAAACATTGTACCCAGTATAGTAAATGTGCTGAATAGTGTTATTAGATCTCTGCTTTAACATGGGCATGAGGGAAATACCTTCATTAAGTCCTGGTGGTCGCGTGGCATTTAACCTCAATTGCCACCTTGCTTCTTTGCTTTCAACAAGAAGTCTGTCATTGCCACCCCTACAGTTCGGTACCACCCGATCAATAACAATGAAAATAAATGTTTTAAAATTAGGACAACCAACACTATGATTGAATAGAGCATTGTGCCCATCTTTCCTTCTAATGGCCCTAAGATGTTCACCAATCCTGTCCTTTAGCTTTCGGACAGTTTTTCCCACATAGAAAGCATGGCAACTGACACACGTGGCAACATAAACTAACATTGTAGTATTACAACTATATCTCCCTGGGCATGATAAAGCATAATTATGCCCATGTAATGCCACATATGGCCCATCATTAATGTAGCGACAGAATTTACATGACCCACATCTGACAATCAAAGACTTGTACCATCTATTTTTTTTGTCCTCCAGGATGTTTTTAATGTTTTTCCCCCTACTGAATACCACTGTGGGTTGAGCCCTCATCTTTGTCTTGGTGTATTCATTGAAACAAACTTGCCACCATTTTTTAGTTGTTTCAATAAGGGGGGTACACAAAGGGTTGTATTTTAAAACAAGTACGTCCAAATTATCGCTTGTGATAGTACCCACACTTTTAATACCTGATGTTACAATAGGAGAAAAAGATGTGGACCTTTTGGAAAGCACTTCACATTTTGTATTTAGAACCAATTTTAGGGGATAATCTCTCTCTAAAAACATCCCAACTAAACTGTACATCTCATCCAAGAAAATTGTCTCATCACTAACCAGTCTTGATAACCTCACCATTTGACCCTTAATAATGCTTTTTCTCTGATGGTGAGGGTGGCAACTATTGAAATGAAGTAGGGAGTTGGAATGTGCTTTTTTCCTGTGTATGTTACTTTATAGCCCCTTATCAGTGATCTTGAGATGAATGTCAAGATAATCTGTTTCGGTCTGATGCCACGTGTAGGTGAATTTCAGGAAGGTAGTGGTATGATTTAAGTACTCTACAAATGTTTTAACCTCCTCCTTATTGCCTTTCCACAAAATAAGAACATCGTCAAGGAACCTATTGTACATCAGAATATTTTGCATAAAGTTAGTGCAAAAAATATGAGATCTCTCCCAATGCAACAAGACCAAATTTGCATAGACAGGGGCACATTTGGCACCCATGCAACACCAGCAATCTGGTGAAACAAATCACCTTCAAAAGTTAAATAGTTGTTCCTAAGAACCAATTCCATTAGTTCCACCAGTTAGTCAGTCTTTTTTCTATCAGTCCTATCACATGTGAGCAAGGATTCTCTGAACCAATTTAATCCCTCATCATGGGGAATAACTGTAAATAAATTCACCACGTCAATGGTGAGAAAGGAATATTGAGTGGCACTGTTGGTATGTCTCAAGCGTTCCAAACAGTGCCACGAATCCTTCAGAATATGCTCAATTCCATTGACCACACATTGGGACCCAAAATCCACAAATGCCACCAAAGGTTCAGTCTTAGAACCCCTGGCCACCACAATGGATCTAAAAGGTGGGTTGTTGACATTTTTGTGGATTTTGGGAATCCAAAAATGACCAGTGTAATTGGGTGGGGGACTGTCAAAACTTTTACTTCATTCTCATCTAAGACACCTTCATATAAAGCATCCATTAAGTATAAATCAACACCAGTGTAGGCTCTATTTCATTTTTTGAAACTCTATGGTATGTGTTTGTGTCATTCAGAATCTCGTGCATCCTAGATACATAGTCTATATGACCCATAATGACTGCTCCCCACTCTTGTTGGGCTTCATAATCCTGACATCCCTGTTTTTTACTAAATTACAAAGAGTTAGTCTTTCCTCATGACTGAGATTGTCATGCTGTGTAAAGAAATTAGAGTTTTTTAGAGAGAGGTTATCCCCTAAAATTGTTTCAACCCACAGTGGTATTCAGTAGGGGGAAAATCATTAAAAACATCCTGGAGGGCAAGAAAAATAGATGGTACAAGTCTTTGATGGTGAAATGTGGGTCATGTAAATGTTGTCGCTACATTAATGATGGGCCATATGTGGAGTTACATGGGCATGATTATGCTTTATCATGCCCAGGGAGATGTAGTTGTAATACTACGATGTTGGTCTATGTTGCCACGTGTGTCAGTTGCCATGCTTTCTATGTGGAAAAAATGTTCAGAAAGCTAAAGGACAGGATTAGTAAACATCTTAGGGCCATTAGAAGGAAAGATGGCACAATGTTCTATTCAATCATAGTGTTGGTTGTCCCAATTTAAAAAAATGTATTTTCTTTGTTATTGATCGGGTGGTACTGAACTGTAGGGGTGGCGATGACAGACTTCTTGTTGAAAGCAAAGAAGCAAGGTGGCAATTGAGGTTAAATGCCACGCGACCACCAGGACTTAATGAAGGTATTTCCCTCATGCCCATGTTAAAGCAGAGATCTAATAACACTATTTAGCACATTTACTATACTGGGTACAATGTTTAATTTGTATCCAGAACAGGTACACTATGGGGATGTAATAGTGTTTTGAATAAGTCTGAAACTACAGTTTGGTATTGTTTCAAACTTCAGAAGTTAAAAGATAATGGTTTTCAGCTTGGGTATGTTTATCAGCATTGCCTGCTGCTATCTTTTTTTATATACATGTTTTTTATATACCAATGCTTTTAATTAATGGAATAAATTTTTATTGTACTTTTAATATGTTCACTTAAACTTTTCGAACAATTTTGTTGTTTGTGGAACTTATATAGATTAAAGTTGCTTAAGCATGAAAGCAGCAGAAGTAAAAAGAGACTCAATCCTATATATATATCTTTGCCTTCGGAATAGTAAAGAAACTGGTTGTTTAAGTAGTCAAATATTAATATATTATCATTTAGGGCATGCTATCAAAGCAAAGAATGGTATCCTGTCAGACTTTAGTGTTTCAAAGCAACAGACATACAGTAGCATTAAAATGCAATTTTCCTCATTAGACTAGCAAAATAATCACTCCATTAAAGTCCTAGCTTGTTAAAAATACATATTTAAAGTGATTCCATACCTTTAGATGCATAAAAGAAGAAAAAAAATGTTACTTTTTTTTCTAGTTTCATTTTCAGCTTTACTTCCTGGTTTCTGAGTCAAGCATGAGTTTAAAGGTCGTGTGGTGTCATCGCCCAGTGTATTCTTGCTTCCAGCTTCTCTAGATTGCTGCTAGTGCTCTGTAGATGCTCGTGCACATGAAAAAACAGTTGCAGAGGCTTAAAAAAGGCATTTTGGTGGGAATTTCAAGCAACTAAGTTTTCTCCATTCTAAAGAAGCATAAAAATTGCATGAGCAGCCTCTACAGTGAAAAAAAACATGAACAGCTTTTCTCTAAAAATGTTGGGAAAGTAAGATTTTCCCCATAAATCAATAATTTACATCCCTGAAACTAAATTAGGTTAAGAATTAAAATTAGAACATTTATTTAATGTAAAGCACTGAATGTTGATATATTACACTATGAAATGCAGATTTTAAGTAAAGACATAGTTTCATAGTTTCATAGTTTAGTACTAGGCTATCTGCCCTGGGGCATTTGTAAGCCTAGCCATAGTGATGTGGCTTTTGCCACCCCAAGAAATGGTACAAAAATGTACAGAATAAATTTAGAATACTGTGCCTCTGTCTAGTAGTGACACAATGAAGGTCCCCTTATATAATAGAATTAGTTTACTGTGCCCCTGTCTAGCAGTGACACAGATGTGACTCCTGGGGTAAACTTATGATTTCCCATCCACTCATCAAGATTACTCTTGAAGAGAGTCAGTGAGGGGCTCTGCCTAATATGAACTGGGATCTTGTTCCAAAGCATGGGAAGCCTCTGGGTTATGAATCTATCCCTCCAGCATGTCCTATTCATACTTGTGCCGAGGTTTAAGTCTTTAGCTCTCTTGGTCCTGATAGATTTGGATTTTTTGAGGTGGAGCATGTCCATCAGATCCTGATTGGACATGGCCTTGTACGTCAGGCAGAGATCACCTCTGAGCAGGCGGTATGCTACTGAATAGAGCTGAAGTTTCTTTAGTCTGGCAGAATAAGACATATGTTGGAGACCCTTGATCCTCTTGGTGAGGTATTTTTGTGGTCTCTCCAGCTGTTGCAAATGCCAGGTGAGGTACATACCAAATGGGGCATTGTACTCCATCATGGGTCTGATGAGGGAGGAGTATAGGGGTACAATGACATCCTTGGATCTGGATGTGAATCCCTTCATGATGAGGTGTGCAAGGTAGAATGTTTTTCTAACCACTTTGGCAACATGGGTGTCAAATGAGAGGTTGCTGTCAACTTGGGTCCCTAGGTCTCTGATTACTTTTTCTGCACTCAGTGGGTTGTTGTCTATGTGATAATTTGTGGGTACTTTGTTTTTCCCAAAGGGGATGACTATACATTTTTTGGCATTTAGTTTAAGGCCGTGACTCCGGCACCAGCTGTCCGCTTCTGTGAGGCCTTTTTGTAGGATGTATGTGTCCGCTGGTGTATCGACAGTGGTGCCTAGTTTGCAGTCATCTGCGAACGTTGTCAGCCACAACCCTCCAATGTTTGCTTTAACATCTGAGAAATAAATGCCGAACAAGAGGGGTCCCAGGACAGATCCCTGTGGGACACCACTTGTGACTGGCTTTGAGTCTGACATTGCTCCAGCAATTTTAACTTTATGGATTTTGTCCTTTAGCCAGTTTGCAACCCATCAAGTGACATAAGGGTTTACGTTTAAGCTGTTGAGCTTATCTATGATGCCTGAGTGGGGTATTTGTTTGGAAGCTTTAGCCAAGACCAGGTAGACTGTATGGACTGCTTTGCCCTCATCAATGGCTCTAGTGACTGTTTCGAAAAAGTCAACCAGGTTCAAAAGGCAGGATCTGCCCTTTACAAAGCCGAACTGGGTGGGGTCAAGTGTCTGTAGGTCCCCTATGTCTCTGTTTATGAGTTCCATAATGATTCTTTCCATAGCTTTGCAGACCAGGCAAAGTATGATATGAACATCTTTCAAAAATGTCAAGAGGAAACAAAACTATCTTAAGTAAACCATCTCCTAAGGGCACTTTTGTTGTGGGGAATTCCATACAGCGTAATCATAATAGACTAAACAGTAAACTCTAAAGTGTTACCCCACCACTAACACACATGAATGCTTTACTTTGGAAATCATGAATTAATAGTAAGATAGCATGATTTTTGTATCCCAAATGAATATATAATGAAGTTAACTGTGCCCTAGTTATAGTAAACATATGGATTGAAAGAAGAAGAAAAAAAAAAAATATATATATATATATATATATATATATATATATATATATATATATATATATATACACACACACACACACACACACACACATACACACACATATATGTACACATATATACACACACACACACACACACATATATATATATATATATATATATATATATATATATATCTATATAGATATATATAGATATATATATACACACACACACATAAATATCTATCTATCTATATATATATATATATATATATATATATATATATATATATATATATATGTATACATATATATACATGCACATACACACATACATACATATATACATACATAGATATATGCCTATGCCTATGCAAAATAAAGACCTTTGTTTTGTATATGTATTCCAATAAAATATTATGTAAAATAAGGACACTTTACCTTTGCTTTGTGTATATATGCCAATGAAACATTAAGTAAAGAGTTCTGCAAGAAAGTATTTAGAATTATTTGATAACAATCCTATTTGTCTTTTAATTTTTTTATTTGCACTTCCTTTGATAGTCCATGTGTTCTTAGTTGCATGTCTTTTCAGACTCTGTGTAGACCATTCCATGTCCTCTATATCAGTTAGTATTTTTTTCTTGTGAATAAAGTCCAAAGACTCTGACAAAGAGCAAAAGATCTTCTCACCTTCTGGTAAAAATATTTTTATCCTGGTACTCCATAGATTCTAATGTTGTTTCTCCATGACCTACTTTCTAGGTCTTCCAGCTTTTCTGTCAGTTTTGTATTCTGTTTAAAAAAAACTCATTTTGACTTTCACATTCCATCAGTCTGCCATCCATATCTGTTACAGATTCCTCGATAGAAGCAATTTGTTTAGAATGCTTTTTAGCCATTTCACTAAGAATGTCCAGCTGTTTACTACAGTCTTGTTTAATAGTATCCATTTTATTCTCTAGTTTGTCCATTTTTATAGATAGTTCTTGAATAATAGATGTTACATAGTCCTATCTTGCCATAATTCTTGCTGGATGGGTTCAGAGCCGATATTCAGTTCCGACTCGGCCTATACTAAAGCTTGAGAGCTTTTTACTGGCTCGAGGCTAGCCCCTATCCCATGGTGCCTCACGGCAATTCCCCAGATCTCGTTTGTCGTGAAAGCTTCGAGGTTGTGTCTTCCTGGCTCGTTGGCTAAGTAGAACGACTTTTTACTTATTTAGTCTTTTTGTACCACCTTTTTCTGTCATATATACATATTAATAGTTTCTTCTGTATTGTGCTTCTGTTTTTTGAAAGTTTCAACCCCTATCCCCCCCTTAGGACTGTACAGCCCATTTAAATTAAAGGGCCGTAGTGCCCGTTTAAGTTGGAGGGCCTTTCCTCTGTGTGTGTATGTGACTGTTATAAAAAAAAAAAAAAAAAAACTTTCTTCTTCCTTACACTTTTATTTTTTAGTCTTTAACTATGTCTATAGATAAAGATAAGGATCATAGGGATCATCACCTTTCGGGCTTCAAAAAATGCAATAGGTATGCAGAAAATGTCTCTTACAGACAGCCACACCAGTTGCGTATATTGTATAGGCGAAACAAATTTACAGGAACCTTGCACCTTCTGTCATGCTTTTAGTACAAGAGTGTTAAACGAAAGGAAGAAAAAGCTTATTGACAGGGGTCTCATGACCAGTTTCTTCCAGGAACAGCTGGAACTTGGTCAGGCAGCTCAAAAATCTTCAAAGAAAAAATCATCGGCCACGACTTCGGAGCCGACTCAAAAGTCTAAAGTATCAGAACCAAGGAGTTCCGGTTCTGACTCTGCTTCATCTTCAGTGCAGTCTATTCCATCAGTTCTGAGACAGTCTTTGGTACCGAAGGTTTGCCTGACATCAAGGCTGTATTTCCTATTTTGAGATCTCCTATTTTGGAGAGAAGGAGGTCTCCTTCAGTTTCCACCAGATCCTCCAGGACCCTATCAGATGAGGACATTGAGAGGGTGGTGAAGATGTTGCTTTCAGATCCAGCTCTGGCTAGAAAATTGACCCCTCCAGACCCAAAGGTCTCAGAGCTATCCCCGTACAGATCACTGTTCCTCCTCTGACTGCTTTGTTCTCGGAGCCTATTACATCAGTTTCCTCTGTCTTCGACCCTTTGGCTCTGGGAATTCAACCTGTTTCCTCAGAGCCAATTACTCTAGCCTCAATGGCTCAGTCTGGAGCTGAGGGTTCTGGGAGCTGACGCTCTTGTGTCGACTCTGAGAAGGACAGTCACCCTGGGTTCTCTTCGGAACTGACCCTGTCTCTTGGAGCCTCGGCTCGACTCAGCTTGGCTCCCACTTATGCTTCGGAGCCATTCACTCTTGCTAGGAGTCGACCATCCTCCCCCTCGAAGCGGAGGTCTTCTTTGGAGCAGGGGGAAATGCTTTCAAAGCTATAGAGAAGGCTTTATCCCCTGCCAAAGCCATTCCTTTGGAACCTGTGTCCCACCAGCAGCAGGCAGCAACTTCTTCCCCCCTGCCTCCCCCACAGTGTAGGGAACCAGACGCCCAAGTAGCCCACATTGGAGGCGCCCCCACTTCTGAGACCTCCCCAGATTATCCTGCTGGAGAGCTCCTTTGGAAGAGGTTATGTAAGAAGAAACATGTTGACTCCCCTAAGTCTGTCACATCAGACACTGATTTAGAGGAATCAGAAGGATCCCTTAGATCTCCCTCTGAGGATGTCTCCTCTGGCATCCTAGAAATCCTTAGACAGAGGGGTGATTGGAAGACCTCTAACCCTACTGAGGATGAATCAGTGTATCTTGAGGCCTTTGGCTCCCGACTTTCCACCTCTTGGGTGATACCACCTTATGACCAACTTTTGAGGGTCATTTTATGGAAAACAGGGACCTCTCCAGATTCAGTGGAAGCCGTCCCGAGGAGGCCAAACAAATTTATGACAGCACCTGAGGACAAGTCTTTTCTTAGCAAAGGGGTTCCAGTTGATGCTATGGTGGTAGCAGCGGCCACCAAGAAGGAATTATCTGAGACGTCTTCTAATATCCATCCTCCTAACAAGGAGTCCAGGACGATGGATAGGTACGGGAAGAGTACTTTTTCTGCAGCGGCATTTACACTAAGATTGCTGAATTACCTGACTTATTTCACTCATCCGCAGAGAGATCTCCTGAAAGAGTTAGGAGATACTCTCCAGGGTTCAGTAGGTCCGGGTTCCATGGACAAGTTTTCCACGCAGATCTCCACCCTTACTTCCATAGCTAACTCCTCCATGAGGCTGATCTCATATGCGGTAGATGGAGCAAGCAGGGCAACCGCAGCAGGAATAGCCCTCAGGAGACATTCATGGATGCAGCTTTGTAATTTTACAGAATCCTTCAAGTCTTCCTTCACTAATGTTCCCTTTGATGGTTCATCTCTTTTTGGACCCCAAGTGAAAGAAACTTTGACTAGGTGCGAACAGAAAGGAAAAACCTTATCTGCCATTGGAGTCCATTTATCTCTCCCATCCAGACCCTATCCCAAGGGTAATACAGGAGGGAAAATATGGTTCTGCAAATCCTAAAAAGGTTTTCCTCAGGCACAAGGTCAACCCTCCCCCAGGAGCAGAGGGGGAGGATATAATGGAAGACACCACCATCGTGGCAGAGGAGGTCCGCAACATCAGGGAGACAAAGAAGCTTTCTCTGATCATCCATTCCATCAACCCTGAGGGGTTGCCCAACTGTCCATCTCTAGAGGCAGTTGGGGGTCGTATATCGCTGTACCCAAGTACCTGGCTAACTATAACTCAAGATCAGTGGGTACACACAGTAATATCCTGAGGTTACCTGATTCCCTTTATTTCCGAACCCCCAACAAACTGGTCTCTTCCAGACGTACCAACCATCCAACTAAACTGTGTGTTAGAAAAATATATAATAGTAATATGCATGCTTAGTGCATTCGAAGTTTAAAAGGGTTAATACATTTATTCTGTTCACACTGCATGAATTTGCACAGCTATTAGAAACTTAACAAGAGACATTTCATTTCTGCTAATGTCATGAAAATAACAAGAGACATTTCATTTCTGCTAATGTCATGAAACTTAACAAAGAGATATTTCATTTCTGCTTATACCATGAGAAAATATGCAGCTGTTAAAAGCTTTGATAAAGAAAACAATAGATGCTTGAAAGACTAAACCATAGTCAGCATTACTTGTAGTAAAGATAGAAATGTACCTTGAATCTAGACAAAATGTAACACATGTATTAGAACTGTACAATTGAAGAATTGAAAAGTTAAGGTGGGCTAAAATAAGCCCAAGGCCAGGTTGTTTTTCTCAAAATGTTTTTGCAAGACAGCAAATAATCCAACCATGTCAGCAATAAGTCTGGTAACATTTTCTGTGAAACATACAGAAAGCTTTGTCCAACTACATCAGCAACAGAATAGTAACATTGTCTGTGTGACATGAAGAGAACTGTATAAGAATAACATACTGATCATCGAAGAGCCAGACAAATCTTGTACCTACATGCTTTGTCTCCTTGCTGCAAGTAATAAAGGGTGCCTTGCTTGAACCTAACGTGCATTGGTCTTTGAAGTTTTTCCTTTTACAGATTGGTCCCTCGAGCCGGAACCCTCTCTTCACCTCAGATCAGATGGCCAGGTGGTTGAAACCGTACGGGGAGGAAACCAAATCGGTTCTTCTTATATGGAAAGTCCTCCGACTGAATTGTCATTCAAAAGAGGCCAGCCACTTTCTGATCTGTGACTGAAGGACGGGTCTCCGCGAATCGGTGATCAATCACGTAGGCTCAGGTAAGGTGAATCTACTTTTTTCTGTTTTCTGTTTTAGATCAGGGACTAGATGTGTATTGTTTTTGTCAGATTGTATTTTTGCAAGTCAGGGACAAAAAAGATTACTGTCTAGTCATAGATCAGGAGAAACAGAATAAGTAGGCAGTCATTCTGAAGAGACTATAACAAAATCCGTGGTACCACGTTAAAAACTAAGAGAAGTTACGTAACGATCAAAGGGTAAAACGAAATGGGTAATAATTGCACAAAAAGACCCCAAAATCCGCCGTTAACAGAAGACACAAAATATATGCAGTCCCAGCGCGCCGACAATATTAGATATTATTCAAAATGGGTTAATAAATACGAATTCGACGGAAAATTAGAAAAATCCTCACTTATCAAACTTATCAAACAGCTCAAAAACGATTCAAAGGGTCGGGTAAAAAAGCAACATCGATTAGGAATTCCTCAGGCACACAGGTGGCTGGAGGAAGTAAACCGTAGGGAACAAAAAAACAAAGATTCAAAAGCAATGTTTTTAGATAGGGAGGATAATAACTTAGTAATAGCATCAGCACCTCCACTTCCCTTACCAGAATATGAAGCAAGTTAACAGATTAGTCCACCTCCACTATATCCTGCGGTCACTGAAGATAGAGATATTGTGAAACTAAAACTGACTAAAATTAGAGATCCCATCGGGACCAGGTCCCGAACAAAGGCAGGTAATTCAGAAGAAGGTACCGAGTTATGGCAAATAGTTAAGAATTCATGATCTATAGGTGAAGAAGAAATATGCCCGCTTATAGAAGTACCCAATCCTCAGGCAGGTCAAGACAATCAGGACCCAAATATCTTAGTGTATAGACCTTGGACTTTGGAAGATATCCGGAAAGCCACTGAGGGAATTCCCCATTCAAAGGTTAATTTCGGAAAATTCTCAGAAGATTTACAAGAAATGAGGTTGAGTTATAACCTGAACGGAGAAGAAATAGAAAAAGTAGTTAGACAAATTGTAGGGCAAGATTGGTACATGATTAGTGGGAACTGGAATCCCCGTGACGCTGCACAAAGACCCCTCCCACATAGCAGTGCAGAATTAGACACCAGAGTAAAAGGTCTTACTGACCGCATCTCTGAAAAATGGAAACCTAGGGCAGACTGGACTTGCATTAATCAATGCATCCAACAAGAAGGTGAAACAATTGATCGGTGTTATGCCAGATTGTTAGAATGTTTTAATAACCACTGTGGAATGCAGGTTCCTGAAGACCAAACACAAGATTCCCCATATGAACAGCAGTTAAAGAATGCATTTTTAAAAGGCAGTAGCACGCCTATAAGCAGTTTTATTACGAAACACATGGTAGACCATCGTACAAGCAGGTTACAATCATTACTTGAATATGCTAGGCATGCCGAAAGGCATTTTAATAGCAAAAAGAAAAAGAAAGCTCAAGTATTTTCTGTAGAAGATGGAGCAGAAGTTTATGTAGTACAGTCTGAGAAAAAGGGAAGAAAAACATGCAGGGAAACAAACAATCTGATCAGCGATCAGAGGACTTTGAAGGGCAGAAAAAAGGGGAGAATGTTTTAAATGCAGTAAAAAGGGACATTTGGCAAGGGATTGCAAGAAAAACAAGAAGGCAACAACGGAAGACAAGGAGGGTGAGGACTGACTATATGGTAGTCAAGAATCACTAGAAGGGGCTAGCAAAGAAAGGACAAATGAGAATGTGATAGAGGGAGTAGAGGAAGTGCAGGAAGTTAGTGACAATGAAGAAAATGAAATATTAGACCTAGCTTTATTGAGCTTGGAGCTCTATTTAGCAGACACGAAACCAGAAGTTACACTCTTGGTAGAAGGGAGGGAGGTCAAAGTTTTGTGTGACTCAGGGGCATCACGAACCTTGATACACCCCTCCAAACTGCAAGAAAACACAGAGTCACCTGATTACATACTGGTCAAAGCAGCTGATGGACAGCTGTATCGGGAGCCTCTCTCCCGTAACTTTGCAATAACTGATCCAGTTTCAGGATTGACACAAAGAAGCAAAATTGTAGTTTCTGCAAAATGCCCAGTAAACCTCTTGGGCAGAGACCTCATGCAGCTATTTGGAATAGCAGTAGTCCCAACCCTGCAGGGTATGGAAGCACAGCGACGGATTAACACCTTTGTAGTGCAATCGGAGGGTGAAATGTTTTATTGGTACAGCCAGGACCTGGTTACAACTAGTCCAGGGACTGTGACCAAAGAGTTAATGAACCTAGCCATCAGCAAGTTCCCCTGCCTTGACATTGATAAGCAACACCTGTTGCACTGTACCCTGTATTATTGCAACATACCAGGACCTGATAAGGAATATGAGCAAGAGTTATTTAAGAATCATGCAAACAGATTGCTATTGCGTAACCTGTACTGGGACACAGAAGGGAACAGTGTAGCCAGCTGTTCATTGCCCCAGGAGTTCTTTGCACTTTATAAATCTAATCAATAACCATATGTTAGCTTAACCAAAAACAGAAATATAGAATGGGCAGACCTAGGAGAAAAAGTCACGAGATGGGAGAAACAGACAGAACTAGAACTGTCAGAACAAGGAATAGCGCAGCAGCGGTTATACAGGTGTAAACTATTCTATACAGGTTTTAACTTTTTTTGGCTCCGCCAAGTCTGCTCTTCAATTTTTCCCTTAGAAACTCTATTCAGTCTATCTAGCTGTATATATCAGCACTTGTTTTTCGGAACTTCTATCCTTAGCAAGCACTCATAAAAAAACCAAGCACTCTTACCCTAAAGTAAGCACTACAGGTATCCACTACCCCTGTGAATATCCACTTCCCTTAAAGGCACAACACTCCTTAAAATATTCTAGTATGTCAGTGGTAGACCACTAGCATCCTCTCTTGTTCAGCTGGTTAATCTGGGAATCTTAAGACAATGTTACAATTGTCTCATGTACACAGACAACCCTCTCCTCCTTCCTACTAACACATATACTTGTGAGAGATGCAACTATATAGCCAGACTGGAGGCTGAACTCTCTCAACTCAGACTGGCAAGACCAGTCAGGAAGAGATGGTACCCACACCCAAAGCAAAACCAGTCACACATATAACCACCACCAATGCAAACCAAACACATAAAACACAAAGACATACTCGGAGGCTCTTGTAAAAACTTACCAAAACAACAGAGGCCTCCAAAGCAGACACCCAGAAATACACCCCACAAAACACAACACCTACAACACATACCTCAAGCAACAGGTGTGTCACACATTCACAGCCCCTAAGGCAAAATACTATGCCAGAGACATTAGTAATAGGTGACTCTATAGTCAGACACACCGATGTTCCACTTACCAGGCTGAATAAGGAGAGGGTAACGGTGAGCTGCCTATCGGGGGCTAGGATCCGCCACATTACACACGCACTCAGGTCACTCCAAAGCAAGTACAAATATGATTCAGTCATTGTCCATGCGGGTGTGAATGACCTGAGATACCTCCCTGGACTACATGAAAAGAGACATCGAGGAGCTCTCGATTATGTAGCCCAGACTGGTATGACCCTGACCCTGAGCAGCATCCTGCCTTCGCCAAGAATGATGCCTCAGTACAAAGACAAAATGATCAGTTTTAACAATTGGCTTAATCACTGGTGTCATTCTAGGGGGATCCAATGTCTGTCAGCCTGGGATGATATGCTGGACAAACCACGTTGCTTCGCAAGGGATGGCTTGCACCTGTCACCACTGGGCTTCCGGATACTGGCCAAGGCTCTTGCCACCCCCATAGTGCCTTTTTTAGGCAATGCTCAAAGGACAAATCAACCGCCATAAAAAACAAAAACGGTAAAGAATTAAGGGTAATGCTGCTCAACGCCAGAAGTCTAAATCTCAAGATGCAGGCACTCGAAGCACTTCTCAGTATGGAGAACATCGATGTCTGTGCAGTAACTGAAACCTGGTTCAAGGCTCCTGAGAGTACTCCAGCACTACCAGGCTATACCTCATATCATGCATTTCGGCCTCAAGTTCCAGGTCGAACCACAAAGGAGGGAGTGTCCATTTTCATAAAAGACACCTACACCTCTCGATTGGTGACTGCTCATGAAGCATCAGAAACCATACAAGTTTTACTCACCATAGGTAAAACTGCCATACAACTGGTCGCATGTTATAGAACACCCTCCCAATCCCAGGAATCCCATCAAGCATTCCTGAAAACACTGGAGGATATGAATGTCACACCAAACACCATCATATTGGGTGACTTCAATTACCCCAACATAGACTGGGCCCACTATTCTAGCCCTAACACCCTGGCCCAAAGATTCCTGGAATTCATAAACTCAAATGCTATGGAGCAACTGGTCACCTCTCCTACGAGGAGAGATAATATACTTGACCTGATTATCACAAACATGGGGTCCAAATGCTCCGCACGGATATAAACCCCTCACTAGTAAGATCTGATCATAAACTGATCACGTTGGATGTACATATCCCACCCCACCCCCAGAACAAAAGACTACAGTGAAAAACTTCTCAAAAGCTGACTTTGAGCTCCTTAAGTCGGAAATGATATCCTTTAAGCCTACTGGGTCAATGGAAACCACATCCCAAAATGCTGAATCCTTCACAAAAGCCTTCTATGGACATCTCCAGGAATGCATGGATCAGGCAATCCCAACTAAAACCAAGACCCTCTCCACCAAGCAAAACGCCCGGTTTGGTGGACCCCGGCTATAAACAAACTGTACAACAAAAGAAGGAAGCTGCTGCAGGACAGAGCCAAATCCCACAAGGGAAAGGCTTCCCTGATCAGCACAAGTAAAAACTACGCTCTCTCATAAAAACATCTAAAGCAAACTTTGAGAAAAGATTGCCAAGGATACCAAAGACAATCATAAAGCCTTCTTCAATTATGTCAGAACCTTGGGAGGAAATTCTCAGATATGCTCTGAGCTGGTACACAATAACAAAAATTCACTGACCCTACTGACATTGCCAACATTCTGGCAGATAGGTTCAGTGCAAATTTCTCCCTCCCTCACCCCTAAAGATAAAGTAACTATCCCTGCTGAATGTAACCTACCTGTCATCACAGACACACAGGTGAAATCAGCACTCAACAAGGCAAAAAACACAGCATCTATGGGACCCGATGGTATCCCCGGTTGCGTGTTACGTGAACTCCAAGATGAACTAAACCCGCCCTAAGAACTCTATTCAATCTTAGCCTCACTACAGGATATGTACCTGAACACTGGCGCACAGCAACAGTGGTCCCACTCCATAAAGGGGAAATTCAACTGACCCAGGTAACTACCGCCCCATAAGTTTGACCAGCCTGATCTGTAAGGCTATGGAAAGGATCATCATGGAACTCATAAATGGCGACATTGGTGATCTGCAGACCCTTGATCCCACACAGTTCGGTTTTGTAAAGGCAGATCCTGCCTCTTAAACCTGGTTGACTTCTTCGAGACAGTCACTAGTGCCATCGATGAGGCAAGGCTGTCCACACTGCCTATTTGGACTTGGCTAAGGCCTTTGACACAATACCACACTCTGGCGTCATCGACAAGCTCAGCAGCCTAAATGTAAATCCATATGTCACAAGATGGGTAGCAAATTGGCTAAAAACAGAACCCATAAGGTTAAAATTGCTGGAGCCATGTCAGACTCAAAACCCGTCACAAGTGGTGTCCCACAGGCTCAGTCTTGGGTCCACTCTATTCGGCATTTATTTTTCAGATGTGAAAGCAAACATGGAAGGATTATGGCTGACAAAGTTTGCAGATGACTGCAAACTGGCGCCATAGTGGATTCACCTGCTGACACACACATCCTACAGAAAGGTCTCACTGAACGGACAACTGGTGCGGAATCATGGCCTCAAACTTAACGCCAAAAATGTATAGTCATCCCTTTGGGAAAAACAAAGTACCCACAAACTATCACGTAGACAATAACCCACTGAATACAGAAGATGTAATCAGAGACCTGGGGACTCAAGTCGATAGTGACCTCTCCTTTGACAACCATGTTGCCAAAGTGGTCAGAAAGACTTTCTACCTAGCCCATCTCATCATGAAGGGATTCTCATCCAGATCAAAGGAGGTCATTGTACCTCTGTATTCCTCCCTCATCAGGCCCATGATCGAATATAATGCTCCATTTGGGATGTATCTCACCCGGCACATGCAGCAACTGGAAAGACCCCAGAAGTACCTCACCAAGAGGATCATAGGTCTAAAACATGTGCCTTATCCAGTTAGATTAAAGAAACTCCAGCTCTATTCAGTAGCATACCGCCTGCTCAGAGGTGATTTGTGCCTAACATACAGGGCCATGTCCAACCAGGAATTGATGGACATGCTCCAACCCCAAAAATCCAAATCCACCAGAACCACACGAGCTAAAGATTTCAACCTCTGCACAAATATGAATAGGACATGCTGGAGGGATAGATTCATAACACAGAGGTTACCCATACTCTGGAACAAAATCCCAGTTCACGTGAGACAGAGCCCTTCATTGGCACTGTTCAAGAAAAATCTCGATGCATGGATGGGAGATCACAAGTTTACCCCGGGAGTGACCTCAGTGTCACTACTAGACAGAGGTATAGTTTACTAAATAATGGGGTTCCACGTGTCACTACTAGAGAGGCGCAACTACATAGTATGGGGTGGCGTAAAGCCACATCACTGTTGGCTAGGCTTGTAAATGCCCCCGGGCAGATAGCCTAGTACACTACTATGAAACTATGAAACTATAAGTACAAAAGTTGAATTGGATGACTCAGACCAACCCAGCAGTGCACTTGCAGTCTAGCGAGGACAGCTGGTTGACACTCCTATTAAAGGAGGAAGAGAATGCCTTACAGAATATACCAGAAACTCTCTGGTCAACAGGAAAATCAGATGTAGGACTCATTCGTACAGCGGGACCAGTTACTATCATGCCAAAGTCAGCATTCAGACCACAAAAAAGACAGTATCCCTTAAGAAAAGATGAAGAGGCAGGGATAAAGCCTATTATAGCAGCCTTACTTAAAGGAGGGATACTAGTAGAATCTCCCGATTCACCATGTAACATACCCTTATTTCCAGTTAAAAAGGCCAATGGAGAATGGCGTATGGTCCAGGATTTACAAGCCGTAAATGATGCAGTAATACCAAGAGCACCCATGGTGCCAGACCCACACACCCTGTTGAATAATTTAAAACCTCAACAAAAATATTTTTCTGTGGTAGACATCAGCAACGTGTTCTTTTCGATACCGATACACCCTGACAGCCAGTATTGGTTTGCATTTACATTTCAGGGGAAAAGGTATACATATACGTGACTACCACAGGGATATTGTGAAAGTCCAATGATATTCTCACAAGAAATGGCAAGCAACTTGGCGGGATTCACCCCACCGAGAGGCAGTCAGATTTTACTTTATGTTGATGACATCTTGCTGGCGGCCCCCACCCAGCAGGATTGTAGAGAAGATACCATAGCACTTCTACGATTTTTAGCCACTGAGGGACATAAGGTAAATAAAAATAAACTGCAGCTTTGGAAAAAAACAGGTTAAATACCTAGGATATGTAATATCCAAGGAAGGTAGAACGTTAGATGAGGACAGAAAAATAGCAATTTTGCAAGCACCAAAACCCACTACCAAGAAGGAAATGATATCCTTCCTGGGTACAACAAATTTTTGCCGGAGTTGGATTCCAAACTATGCCTTGGAATCTGCACCCCTGACTGACCTTATATATAAGAAGCCTATGGCAGCGCAGGATTTGTTACAATGGACACCAGAGGCAGAATCTGCCTTCTGTAAACTAAAGCAGCTAATAGCATCCTCATTAGTTCTGGGATTGCCAAACTGCCATAAACGTTTTTTCCAAACTGTAGATTACAAGCAGGATTACATGACATCAGTGTTAACACAACAGCATGGGGATAAGCAATGTCCCATTGCTTACTACTCATCACAACTAGACCCAGTGGCACGGTCCTTACCCCACTGTGTACAAGCAGTAGTTGCAGCTGCAATGGCAGTACAGGCTTCAGCCTCAGTAGTCTTGTTCCACCCTCTCACTTTGAGAGTACCTCATGCAGTCACGATTATTTTACTACAAGAAAAGGTGGCATATCTTTTCCCTGCTAGGCATCTTTCCTGTATGACTATATTATTGAGCCAACCTCATATGACGATTGAATGATGCACGACTTTAATCCTTCTACTCTGCTCCTGACCCCTGCAGATGGCACACCGCACTGCTGCCTGCAGGTAATTGAGCAAAAGACACTACCTAGAAAAGATCTCATGGATGTCCCCTTGGATGATGCTGAGGTGACGTACTACATGGATGGCTCATGCAAAAGGGGTCCTGCAGGACAGAACCTAGTAGGATATGCAGTAGTCTCTGATACTGGGATTATAGAAGCAAAACCTTTACCACACAATTTATCTGCACAGGCAGCAGAATTGATTGCCCTGACACGGGCATGTACCTTAGCAAAGGGTAAATGTGTAAACATTTTTACTGATAGCCAGTACACTTTTTCTACTGTACATGTTTTTGCGCAACAGTGGAAAAACCAGGGAATGATAACATCTACTGGCCAACCTATAAATCATGCGCAGTTTATTTTAGATCTTTTAGAATCTATTCAGTTACCTCAAAGTAGCCATTTGTAAATGCACAGCTCACACCAAGCAACAAGATAGAATTTCAAAAGGTAATGCGAGAGCTGATACAGCTGCAAAACAAGCAGCCACAGAAGTATTTCTTTTAAATGAGGAATTACAACCCTCTGAAACTTTAGATCTAGATATGTTAAAAACAATGCAGACACTCACTATGCAAGCTGAAAAACAGTGATGGATAAAACGAGGAGCAATCCTCGAAAAGGGGCTGTACATCTCTAGAGAGGGAAAACCGATACTACCCTCTAATTTGTTTCACTATGCAGCATTGTTGAGCCATGGGCAGTGCCATGTCTCAACAGGGGGGATGGTACAGCTGGTGAACCAGGTGTTCACAACGTACAGATTTACAAACTACTCTAAAAAATTTTGTTTGATTTGTAACAAACATCATGCACAGGGGGCGATAAAGCCCAAACAAGGGATTTTCCCCACACCACCATATCCATTTCACACTATTTGTATGGATTTCATAGAATTGAACAAATGTGAAAATAAGAAGTATTGTTTTGTCATTGTAGATATGTTTTCCAGATGGGTGGAAGCCTTTCGAACCAAAAATCCAGATGCAGCTACGGTGGCAAAAGTACTTGTCAAGGAAATCATTCCTAGGTTTGGTATTCCGGAAAGAATCTACAGTGACAATGGTACACACTTTGTAAATCAAACCATACAGCAGTTGAGTAAGCATTTTTGGTATTTCTTTAAAAAATCATTGTGCATACCATCTGCAATCTGCAGGGCTAGTTGAAAGGCATAATGGTATACTAAAAAACAAATTGAGAAAATTAATAGCTGAGACAGGAAAAACTTGGTTGTACTGTTTACCCCTGGCACTGTTGAGCATGAGAACTGTCCCTACAGCAAAAGGATTGATTCCTTTTGAAAAACTATTTGGAAGGGCTTATTATACACCCCAGTGGAAACTTCTCATGTCATCAGACCAGGAAGCTGATTTTACACTAGCTGAATATATGAAAAAGTTGTTGAGTTCTAAACATCTGTTGCAGTCAAATTCTGTTTCAGATAGGAAACAAACCGAAACATCAGAAGTGGCAGTGATGCAAGGAGACTGGGTGTGGATTAAAATTATCAATCGAAAAAATTGGGCTTCGCCAAGGTGGGAAGGTCCCTACCAGGTGCTTCTTTCGACACCCACTGCAGTCAAGATAGCAGAACGAGCCTCATGGATACACCTGACGCACTGCAAGCTGGTTAAGAACTTTGAGTTGGACAAAAATCTTACCTCTCCATCGGGGCCCTCAGCACAAAGTCTGGCTACAAAGGGGGGTCAGATCAATAGGACTGATCCATCTCAACTGCAGTGAAGAAACCATTGGTGCTGAAGGTCCTATTAGGGCAGAGAGTAAGAGCACATGTCCAAAGTAAAACAGTAAGATCCAAATACACCTACTTGGAAGAGCCGGAGAAAACAGAAATGCAGAACAACCATTTCCACAAAAATATTGCATAACCATCCTGTTGACTGTACTAGTGACAGTAATCTTTTTGTTGTGGCCATTCCTTTTCTCAACCATACAAATTGAATTGAACAAGCGTGCAGAGTGGCACCCAAACTTTAACACTTACCAGGCAATCAAATATGTGTATGCTGAAACCTTCAATGTTTCGAATTGCTGGATTTGCACAGCTTTACCAACAGCATATGGGGGGGTTACTGTTAACATCAGTTCCCCTAGGAGCCAACAAGACCTGGGAAAACCTAATTCATGATGCATCAGATGTCACATCACAAGATAAGGTAGCATTGCACTTGTCTGTTTGACAGAAGTGAACTGTGTGTTTTTATAAGAATGACACAGTCAAGGTGGGTTGGAGCAATTGCAATGTGACTGTTCCCTATAGATGCTACACTAAACCTGATAACATCGGATCCTATTGCAACACAACCTATGATTCATTTGTTGAACTGATTCATAGGACAATTGGTGAAGTAAAACATAATGCTGACCTCTATATGCAACTGTCCATAGGTTCATAGGTTCATAGGTTCATACTAGGCTATCTGCCCTAGGGCATTTATAAGCCTAGCCAGAGTATGTTTGGCTTTAACCCATTTTAAATTAATTTTTCTATGCCCTTTTTCGAGGTTAGTATACTGTGCCTCTGTCTAACAGTGACACAGAAGTGATACCCGGGGTAAACCTATGATCTCCCATCCACTCATCAAGATTCCTCTTGAAGAGAGTCAATGAGGGACTCTGCCTAACCTGGACTGGGATTTTATTCCATAGTGAAGGGAGCCTCTGGGTTATGAATCTGTCCCTCCAGCATGTCCTATTTATTTCAGTGCTGAGGTTCAAGTCTCGGCGTGGCTCGATGGGATTTGGATTTTTGAGGTGCAGCATGTCCCTTAATTCCGGGTTTGACATGGCCTTATACGTCAGGCACAGGTCACCTCTGAGCAGGCGGTATGCCACTGAGTACAGCTGGAGTTTCTTTAACCGGGTAGCATATGGCATCTGTTTGAGCCCTTTGATCCTCTTGGTGAGGTACTTTTGGGGTCTTTCCAGTTGCTGCAGGTGTTTGGCAAGGTACATCCCAAAAGGGGCATTGTACTCGATTATGGGCCTGATGAGGGATGAGTAAAGAGGCACGATGACCTCCTAATCTAGATGTGAATCCCTTCATGATTAGGTGGGCTATATAAAATGTTTTTCTAACCACTTTGGCCACGTGGTTGTCAAATGAGAGATTGCTATCAACTTGGGTCCCCAGGTCCCTAATGACTTCTTCTGTACTTAATGGATTACCACCTATGTGGTAATTTGTGGGCACTTTGTTTTTGCCAAAGGGGATGACTATACACTTTTGGCATTTAGCTTGAGACCATGGCTCTGGCACCAGTTGTCTGTTTCTATGAGGCCCTTTTGGAGGATGCTTGTGTCGGCTGGAGAGTCGATTATGGCCCAGTTTGCAGTCATCTGCGAACTTGGTCAGCCACAGTCCTTCCGTGTTGGCCTGTACCTCCGAAAAATATATACCAAACAAGAGAGGTCCCAGGACTGAGCCTTGTGGGACGCCACTTGTAACTGGTTTGGAGTCTGACATGGCTCCAGCAATTCTAACCATGTGGGTTCTGTCCTTGAGCCAGTTTGCAACCCATCTAGTGACATAGGGGTTTATATTTAAGCTGGTGAGCTTATCTATAATGCCTGAGTGGGGTATTGTATCGAAGGCTTTTGCGAGGTCCAGATAGGCTGTGTGGACCACCTTCCCCTTGTCAATGGCCTTGGTGACTGTTTCAAAGAAGTCAACCAGGTTTAAGAGGCAGGATCTGCCCTTAACAAAGCCAAACTGGGTAGGATCCAGTGTCTTTAGGTCCCCAATATCTTTATTTATGAGGTCCATGATGATCCTTTCCATAGCTTTGCAGACCAAGCTAGTCAGGCTTATGGGGCGATAGTTTCCAGGGTCCGTTGAGGCACCACCTTTGTGGAGAGGGACCACTGTTGCTACGCCACTCTTTGGGTACATATCCTGTAGTAAGGCTGAGATTGAACAGTAGTTTTATGTTTGGGTTTAGCTCTTCTTGGAGTTCATGTAGGGGCAGCCTGGGACACCGTCTGGTCCCATTGATGCTGTGTTTTTGCTTTGGAGAGGGCAGCTCTCACCTGAGCATCTGAGATGTCAGGGGGGCAGCACTCTGCTGGGATAGATATTTGCCCTTTTGGTGGGGGGGGGAGAAGTTTGCTGAACCTGTCAGCTAGGATGTTGGCAATGTCTGTGGGATCAGTGTATTTTTGTCATTTTGGACTAATTCTGAGCATATCTGGGAATTCCCACCCAGGTTCCTAACATAACTAAAGAAAGCCTTGTGATTATCTTTAGTGTCCTGTGCAATTTTCTCTCGAAGCTGGCCTTTGACGATTTTATGAGTGCCCTTAGTTTTTGCTAATACTGATCAGAGATGCCTTCCCTTTTTGGGATTTTGCTCTATCATGTAGTAGCTTCCTCCTTTTATTGTATAGTTTGTTTATGGCTGGGGTCCATCAGACAGGTCGTCTGCCTTTGGAGGATTGGGTCTTGGTTTTATTTGGGATTGCATGATCCATGCATTCCTGAAGGTGTTCATAGAATGCATTTATAAAGGATTCTGCGGTCTGGGCCGTATTTTCCACAGGCCGGGGCTTTGAAGGATTCCACCTCGGTTTTGAGGAGTGTGAAATTTGCTTTAGAGAAGTTTTTCACTGTGGTTTTCTGGGCAGGGGGTGGGGTCGGGATGTGAATATCCAATGAGATCAGTTTATGGTCTGATTTTACCAGTGAGAGATACACTTCTGGTCTGGAGCATAGAGTCCCCATGTTGGTGATGATCAGGTCCAGTATGTTTTCCCTCTTGTGGGAGTGGTAACAAGTTGTTCCATAGCATTTGAGTTTATGAATTCTAGGAACCTTTGGGCAAGGGTGTTGGAGCTAGAGTAATGCTCCCAATCTATGTTTGGGTAGTTGAAGTCGCCCAGTATAATGGTGTTTGGAGAGACCTTCATATTTTCCAGTGTTTTCAGGAAGGCCGAGTGGGGTTCCTGGGTTTGGGAGGGTGGTCTGTAGCAGGCTATAAACTGGAAGGCAGTTTTACCCACTGTTAGTTGCACATGGATAGTCTCTGATGCTTCGTGCTTTGCCACCAACCTGGAGGTGTGGGTATCTTTGATGAATATCGATACTCCCTCCTTTTGTGGTTCGGTCCAAGTTTTGGGGCGAAAAGCATGGTATGAGGTATAACCTGGTAGAGCTGGGGTGCTCTCAGGAGTCCTGAACCAGGTTTCTGTTACTGCACAGATATCGATGTTCTCCATGCTAAGGAGAGTTTCAGGTGCGTGCATCTTGAGGTTTAGACTTCTAGCGTTGAGTAGCATTACTCTTAGTTTCTTATCCCTTGTGATACCTATGGAGGTGGGTTTGTCTTTTGAGCCTTGCCTAAAAAGGCACTATGGGGGTAGCAAGAGCCTTTGCCAATATCCGAAAGCCCAGGGGTGACAGGTGCAAGCCGTCCCTAGCAAAGCATCGTGGCTTGTCGTGCATATCATCCCAAGCTGACAGGCATTGGATCCCCTTTGAATGACACCAATACTTAAGCCAATTGTTGAAACTGATCATCTTGTCTTCATATTGTGGCATCATTCTTGGTGAGGGTAAGATGCTACTCAAGGTCAGGGTCATACCAGCCTGGGCTACATGCCCAGAGAACTCCTCTATGTCTCTTTTCATGTAGTCCAGGGAGGTACGTCTCAGGTCATTCACACCAGCATGGACAATGACTGAGTCATATTTGTACTTGCCTTGGAGTGACCTGAGTGCTTGTGTTATGTGGCGGATCCTAGCACCCGATAGGCAGCTCACCGTGACCTTCTCCTTGTTCAGCCTGGTGGCGGGCGTCAGTGTACCTGATGATAGAGTCACCTATTACAAGTGTATCAGGTGTGTTGTTTAGCCTTAAGGGCTGTGACTGTTGGCACACTGGCTTTGTGAGCTATGTGTTGCATGTGTTTTGTTTTGGGGTAGCGGTTGCTTGGGTGTCTGCTTTGGAGGTCTTTGCTGCTTAGGCAGATTTTTATTTAGAGCCTCCAAGTATGTTTTGTGTGTTTATGTGTTTGGTTTGCTGTCGTGGTAGGTCTATGTGAGACTGGAATTGTAGTGAGTGTGGTTTCCTTCTCCTCCTGACTGGTTACCAGTACTGAGTTGAGAGCTTAGCCTCCAGTTTGGCTATATGGTTGCATCTCTCACATGTGTTGGAATTTGTTGGGAGGAGGAGAGGGTTGTCTGTGTACATTAGGCAGTTGTAACATTGCCTCAAGATTCCCAGGTTCACCAGCTGGACGGGAGGAGATTGACAACTGACCTTTGGACATGCTAGAATAGTATTGGGAATTCCTTTATAATTGAAAAAAGGGCCAATGGGGAACAAGTTACTCAAGGGGAGTTTGTGAGGGTGTAGTGCTTTTAATTTTTTAGTGCTGACTTATATAATTGCTTTAGTGAGCAAGTGCTAGGCTTTAGCATAGGAATAGGGTGTTTATTATGAGAACTAGATTAGTTCCAAGGCTCAAACCCAAATAAGCGGCGCTGCTCGATGCGCTATGCACAAAATCACGCAAAGCCGCGCTACAGCGGGTTTTATACAGGAAGACTTGAAAGAACTAGAAATTGGCCCAAAATGGCCGACAGACTACCAGATTCCTGTGCTGGGAACACTCCTCCAGGGACAGATAGCCTGCTCCAAGCTCCCCACTGCCACTGGTGAACAAAGAAGCCTCCCTCTATCCAAGAAAGGAAATGGCAACACAGGAACTTTCCAAAAGTCCAGAATACAGCAAAGCCTGTATTTGGACTACTCTAGGTCAGGAAAGATGGGAAACATGGATAACTTTTTTTTTTTGCAACAAACAGCAGGAAAATGCAATAAATATGTAACACAGGCTAACGCACTTGAGTGTGTACCCTCAACAGGTAAATGCAACAAACAGGACAAACTTTAAAAGTGCAGGTGCAAAAACAACTTTAGACAGTTTAAAACAGTTCAAGAAGAGAAATATTTGCAGTTTAGCTAGATCGGACAGTCGCCCAGGTAGTAGCAGGAAAAAACACTTTTATCAGGTTAGCAGTCGCTCTTTTAGCCTCTCTGCTGCTAGCACCACTCTGCAGGACCACGAGGAGCTTGGCTGAGTAGTAACAAGCGCAAAACCTGCAAAGCGGGTTTTATACAGGGGGATTTGAAAGAGCTAGAAATTGGTCCAAAATGGCCAATAGACTACCAGATTCTTGTGCTGGGAACACTCCTCCAGGGATAGATAGGCTGCTTTAAGTTCCCCACTGCCACTGGTGAACAAAGAAACCTCCCTCTATCCAAGAAAGGAAATGGACAACACAGGAAATTTCCAAAATTCCAAATTTCCAAAATTCCATAATTGACAAAAAAATGTTTCATGCAGAGTCAGGGTATAGTAAAGTTACTACTAAAGTAGAAGATTGTTACTTTATATGCGGTAGAAAAGCATATAAATGGCTACCTGAGAATTGGTCCGGAAGTTGTTTTTTGGTGTACCTGGTTCCGGCCATAGGACACACAGCAGTTTTACCTCAAGGGAAAATTCGGAATGTTCGAGAAATCATGAAGCCTGTCAATCCAGTGGGGCAAATTGATGTGTGCTGGAAAAACCATCATGCTGTGGGCAATGGACTGTCACACATGGACTTGAGTGATACTGTTATATCGTGGGCAGGTGTACTGCCAGCATATGGAGCAACAAAATCAATCTGGGAACTGAGAAAATTGTCTAAGCTTCTCGAAATAATGAGCAATGCAACCTTTTCTGCCCTAGAATTGGTGACTGATGAACTGACTGCCATGAGAACGGTGGTGCATCAAAATCGCATGGCTCTTGACTTCACCCTAGCGGCGAGAGGAGGTATGTGTGCTTTAATCCAGGAGGAGTGCTGTTCATATATTCCTGACCACAAACACGAGATAGACAACCATCTTGAGGTGATTCAGCAGGTGTCAGCCATGACCAAACCAGGACCAAATCCATTGACGGACTTTTTCCAGAAATTGTTTGGGAGTTGGGGCAGAATCCTGATGAACATTCTGATTGCCATCTGTGTAGGAATAATCCTACTGGTGGTATGTGTGTGCGGCTGCATCCCCTGCATAAAAAGACTGATTAAAAATGTTATAGACATTTCAGTTTCAGAAACCTTATACCAAGATGCTGAACTTGAAGAATTGCTAAAAACTGAAAATGCTTTCATGAGCTTAAACTAAATGACTCTCTCAACTGCAAATCCTGAGCAGGAAGAGGTTATGGGAAGAAAAATCTGTTTATGCTTATCTTGAAAGTAGAATAAAAGTATTAAAAGGGGGAAATGTTAGAAAAATACATAATAGTAATATGCATGCTTAGTGCATTCGAGGTTTAAAAGGGTTAATACATTTATTCTGTTCACACTGCATGAATCTGCACAGCTATTAGAATCTTAACAAGAGACATTTCATTTCTGCTGTCATGAAAATAACAAGAGACATTTCATTTATGCAAATGTCATGAAATTTAACAAAGAGATATTTCATTTCTGCTTATACCATGAGAAAATATGCAGCTGCTAGAAGCTTTGATAAAGAAAACAATAGATGCTTGAAAGTATAAACCATAGTCAGCATTACTTGTACTAAAGCTAGAAATGTACCTTGAATCTAGACAAAATGTAACACATGTATTAGAACTGTACAATTGAAGAATTGAAAAGTTAAGGTGGGCTAAAATAAGCCCAAGGCCAGGTTGTTTTTCTCAAAATGTTTTTGCAAGACAGCAAATAATCCAACCATGTCAGCAATAAGTCTGGTAACATTTTCTGTGAAACATACAGAAAGCTGTGTCCAACTACGTCAACAATAGAACAGTAACATTTTCTGTGTGACATGAAGAGAACTGTATAAGAATAACATACTGATCATCGAAGAGCCAGACAAATCTTGTACCTACATGCTTTGTCTCCTTGCTGCAAGTAATAAAGGGTGCCTTGCTTGAACCTAACGTGCATTGGTCTTTGAAGTTTTTCCTTTTACACTGTGCAACATCAGAGGTTATCTCGTTGCTACAAAAAAGAGTCATCCAAGAAGTCGCCGCGGAGCAAGTAGGATCCAGAACTTACTCTCGATTCTTTTTAGTTTCAAAAAAAGACAGGGGACTGGAGATCATTTCTAGATCTCAGCAGGCTCAAAAGCATGTAAGAAAATCAAAGTTCCAAATGGTCACTCTGCATTCGATATTTCCCTTTATCAGGAAAGACAACTGGATGTGCTCAATCGATCTCCAGGATGCGTACTATCACATCAAAATGGGCAGGCGCTCCAGGAGACTCTTACACTTCCGGCTGGGAGCCAGCCATTTTCAGTTCAGAACACTGCCCTTTGGCCTCACTACAGCCCCCAGAGTGTTTACCAAATGCATGGCAGTGGTAACGGCTCACCTGAGACGTCAAGGATTCCAGGTGTTTCTGTACCTAGATGACTGGGTCCTCACTGCTACCACCAAGCATCAACTCATAAGAACCAGGGACGAGACTCTATCCTTGTGCGCCAGCCTAGGCATCACTGTCAACTTGCAAAAGTCAGTCTTATCTCCCTCGCAGCATATTGTATATCTAGGCTCATAAATAAACACAACCACCATTTCAGTAAAGCTAACACAGGAAAGAGTGGAATCTCTACGCAGTCAGATCAGATCCTTATTAAACAAACAAAGAGTCCAGGACAGAGTTGTACTTCAAGTCCTAGGGACTATGGCTTCCGCCATCTTATTAGTTCCTCTCGCTCGTCTACATATGAGGATTCTCCAATGGATGCTGTTTGCACAACGTTCAATGCAAGACCTTCCATTATCTCACCAGATATTAATAACAAATGCATACAAAAAAGATCTGACTTGGTGGTTACACACAACTTGTCATAGTCGTCCACTTGATCCTCCCCAAGAGAAAGCAGTTTTGACCATGGACGCTTCCCAGATAGGGTGGGGGGGGGCATTATCTGGGAAACACAGTCCAGGGTACTTGGCAAAACCACGGGAACCACTTACACATTAATGTTCTGGAGATGAGAGCGGTGCTATATGCATTGCAAGCACTTCACAGCTCCCTTCCTACTGGAACGATTGCGATTTAGTCAGACAACATGTCTGTTGTTTGGTAGATAAACAAAGAAGGGGGAACCAAGTCTTACCCGCTTTGCAGAGAGGCCTTAAGAGTTTGGAAATGGGTGATGGATACTCAACGTTTCTTGATAGCAATGCATATCCCGGGAAAATCCAACGTAATAGCAGACAAACTCAGCCGAGCAATTCTGATGCCTCACGAGTGGTCCCTGAATCCAATGGTTGCGAAAGAGATCTTTCACAAATGGGGCCAGCCTTGCTGCAATCTATTTGCCACTCACCTGAACACCAAATGCAGCAGCTACTTTGCCCTCATTCCCCATCTGGGGATGTCACCCAGGGATGCTCTAGTTCACGATTGGCCCCCGAGACTTCTCTATGCATTTCCTCCCTTTCCACTCATACCCAAAGTAATACAGAAAGCAACACAGTTGAGGAGTTCCTTGATCCTCATTGCTCCTTACTGGCCTCGACAAGTTTGGTTTCTGTTCCTGTGGCCCTACCTTTTGGAGGAACCATGGATTCTGGATCCATCTCCAGATCTCCTGATTCATCAGTCGAGACAGTTCCACCCCTCCATCCACACCCTAAAATTGACAGCATTACTGCTCCAATTCCAAGTATAGCCAGGTGCATTCCCTTATCTCCAATGGTCAAAGACATCCTAATTTCATCCCATAAACCTCTCACTCAGAAACAATATTCTAGCAAATGGAAAAGGTTTTCCCTTTGGGCTACAAACCGGGGCTTAGATCCATATACAGCTCCTTTAGAATCAATTTTATCCTTCCTAACAACAATTTTTCAAGAAGGAGCGACAGCCGCTACAGTTAGAGTTCAATTAGCTGCCATTTCCAATTTCCATTTTGGTTTCATGGGAAATCCAGTCATGGAACTCTCCCTCTGTAAAACCTTCTTAAAAGGAGTTCTTCTTAGGCCCCCAATAAAACAACCTTTAGAACTCTGGGACTTAAATTTAGTCCTCTCACCTTTGATGTCTGCACCTTTTGAACCATCCTCATCGTCAGACTTAAAATTATCATGGAAAACCCTGTTCTTGGTAGCTATAACATCGGCTAGGAGAGTCTCGGAACTTCAAGCCCTAACTATTTGATCTCCTTACATTATCTTTCACAAGGATAGAGTCTCTCTTAGGACAAACCCTTCCTTTCTCGCCAAGGTATGATCAGAACACAACCTGAATACTACCATTGAGCTACCTGTGTTTTTTCCAAACCACTCTAATAAATCAGAGTATAGACTTCACCAGCTAGATGTCCACAGGATACTCATTTCTATATACACAGGACCAAAAAATTCAGGAAATCTGATCAACTTTTTGTTTTCTTTTCTTACAAAAGAAAAGGCTTACCTGTTTAAAAAATTACTCTTTCAAAATGGCTTTTGGATTGCATAGCCTTTGCTTATCAACAAGCTGGTAGACAATTACCGTTAAAAGCTAAAGGTCACTCTACTAGGGCTGTAGCTACTTCATGTGCCTTTAGATCTAGGCTCACAATTTATGCAGCAGCTACTTGGGCAAGACCACATACATTTGTCACTCATTACAAATTGGATTTGGCCTCCCGGGACAGGTCATGCTTTGGGTCCACTGTGCTGAAGAGTTTCTTTGCTTGAGCCACCCGGGATAAAGGTGCTAGGGACGCTGTCCCATCCAGCAAGAATTATGGCGAGATAGGACTACATAACATAAAGAAGTTATGTACTTACCATAATGTTCCATGTTTGAGGTCTATGTTGCCTATATTCTTGCGTCCCTCCCTCCAACTCCCTTCCCGTTTTTGGGGATCTAGTGGACCTTTTTTGGGGGGGCTGCCCGACTTTGCTCTTTATTGTCCACCTGGAATGGATTATGTTTCTAATCCCTTCCTGTATTTTACAATTTCTTTCTTATTATTATTACCTGATAGGTGTTTATTACTTTCTTGCAAACTAGATCTGGGGAATTGCCGTGAGGCACCATGGGATAGGGGCTACCCTCGAGCCAGTAAAAAGCTCTCGAGCTTTAGTATAGGCAGAGTCAGAGCCGAATATCAGCTCTGAACCCTTCCAGTAAGAATATTGGTGAGATGGACTACAAACATGGAACGTCATGGTAAGTACATAACTTCTTTTTATTAATGTTTGCAGCTCCTTCTTTACCACACTGTCCTGATGAGAGTTCTTCGAGTTACTCATACTTGGATTTCTTGAGGAAAAACTTCTTGACAGGAAAAAATAATAAAAGCTTATGTTTTAGTACTAATTTTTGAAAAATAATAAAGGGCCTATATTCACAAATTCTCTGATATACTTTTGGGTTAGTATTTCCAAAAATTAGATTAAATTTCCTGTCAGAATAAAAATGTTATAAGTAGAGCTAATGTTCAGTGCTGCTAGCACTCTGGCATCTTGACCACGCCCCCATTACTTGACTTTTCTGAGTGCAGTTTTTAAAAGACTTTTCATTCAGCACCTACTTCAAATGAACCTTTGTTCTGCACTGCCACCTAGCTTCTTCAATTAGAAATTCACTCTCCTCAACTTCCCTTTAGACTACCTCAAGGCTTGAAGCTCCCAAATGTGATGGCATTGCAAGTCTATAATCTCAAATACCTGTATAATATATTGCAGAATTTTTACCTTAGTGTCAAAATGTGATACGGTAATTTGGCATTTTCCTTTTACTTGCCTTATTTGGCTTCCCTGCTTTCGTGAGAGCTGTATTTAACTGCATATATCACAACGGATAGCATCTCTGATTTTAAATAGTGCTTCCTCTTGTAAATTTACCTTTATAAACACGTTTAAGGTACTGATAAACTTTACATTTCTGAATGATGAATACTCCATATAAAATAAATTTGGTCACATGACCCAAATCTTAAAAAGAAATTGTCCTTAAGTTGGCATATATCCTCTGAACTACCCTTTATTCTGTTATTCTACCCATGGTGTCTTCTGCATCCTATAATTTCAAATCTTTCCCACTTTCTTTTCACTCTACCTCAACTTTTCCTTTTCTTATATCTTCTGTCCCCTGTATACCTAAATCTGTAAACTGTATATATTGAATTTTTACTTTATATATAGCATTTGAGACAGTAACTATAATGTTTTATAGTTTAAATTCTGACAATTGTTTTTAGTTTAATTTGTTACAGTTATAGGTTTAACTTTATTTTTGATAGGTTGCTTCTAAAACATCTTAATTATTAATCATTATGCAAGCATCTATTTGAAAATATCAACTTTATTATCTTCTCCCTATTGTATTCTGCTGGGCTGCACTTGAAAGGTAACCATTCATAGGTTCATAGGTTCATAAGTTGTTGCTAGGCTAATTACAACTAGGTCCTTTACAAGCCTAGTCCTGAACCCTATATAGTTTGGATCCCCGAGTAACATGGGTGCCTATATGGGGGGGGGGCATTTTAGTAGGGCGGTACCTAAGAATTTGTAGGCGGGGTGTCAATTAGGATAAAACTTTTCTTATTGACAGCCTCTGTCCATAAGGGACATGAGGTCCAGACTGGGAGTAAATTAACGATTTACCATTCAATTGTCAAGGATTAACTTGAATAGGGTCAGGGCTGAACTCTGTTTTGCATGGCTGGAGGCCCTATTCCATAGTATGGAGATCCTTTGGGACACATATCTGTCTGTCCAACACATTCTGTTTGTCACAAACGATGTTCAAATCCCTGGATTTAGTATTTTTGGCACTGTTTGTTTTGTGCATGTGTAACAGATCCATCAGGGCTGGGTTGGAGAAAGTTCTGTAAACCAGGCAAAGATCCCCTTTCAGCAGCCTGTAGGAGATTCAATGTAGTTAAAGAACATTTAGGCAATAAATGTGGGACAGAGTATTCACACTCTGAATTATCCTGGTGAGAAACCTTTGTGGACATTCCAACTGTAGTAAGTGTCTTGTAAGATACATGCCAAAGGGGGCAGTATATTCAGTGATATGTCTGATAGGTGCTATAACTTCCTTGGACCTGGATGACATAGCCATACCTGTAAGTTGGGTGACATAAGAATGATTTTGTTATTATTTTAGATGAGTACTGATCAAAGGCTAGCTTGCTGTCTACATATGTTCCAAGATCCCTTACTACTGAGTTGACTCTTAGGGATGTTTTATCATTGGAGTAATGAATGACGGTTTCCCAAAGGACATTATAATGATTTTAAGCATGGGTTTTAGGCAATGGCTTTGGCATCATTTTTTTGTCTGTGTTAAACCATCTTGCAAGATATTGGAGTCTTGGGGTGAATCTATAATAACTCCCAATTTGCAGTCATCTGTGAACTAGGTGAGCCAGAGGCCTTAAACATTAGCTTTGACTTCTGAGAAATAGATGCCAAACAGGACCTGGCCCAGCATGGAGCCATGGGATACTCTGGTAGTTGCCAGTCTCTTGGTGGAGGTGGTCGCACCAATTCTGACTTCTTGGGTCCCATCTGTGAGCCAGCCAACAATCCAGTGAATTATTAGATAAACCACAGCAACCAACAGTAACCAATATGGTAAAAACCACAGCAACAGCAATCCAGCAATTCCAAGGAAGGAAATTTATTCAGCAAGCAGTAGTAAAAAATCTCTAGCGCCTCGGCCAACAAGCCTTTAACAGAGTACATCAAATGAAAAAAGACTCACAGTTTATATATGCATATCCTTAATTGAATAATAGATTAATAATTCTAATTACACAGTTAATTGCATCTTATTAAAACATGAGACACAATTTAACTCACTTATACAAAACTTTTCCAAAAGCATTCTTGATTCAACCCAACAGGATACATAGTATTAAATTTTAAAATCAAAAATGCCTCTTTTTTTCTTAACCATTGTTTCACTTGTTCATCTGTCATAAACTTTTTACATATTAATCTATCTAAAATTGTAGCCTGGAAACCCTCCAGACTTCCATTATGTACTTCATTAAAATGTACTGCAACAGGACTAGATAGTTTGTAATTTTTAATGTCCCTTATATGTTCTTTTATTCTACACGCAAAACTTCTTTTTGTTTCCCCTATGTAGAATTTATTACAGGTACATTTAATAGAGTATATCACTTTCTGACTATTACAGGTAAAACTATCATTAGTTTCAAAATTCTTATTATTAATTTTGTCGAATTTTTGTGTAACAAAACTACAAATGCTACATTTACCACATATAACTGTCCCTTTTTCCATCATTCTTCCCATTATTTCCAATTTTGGTCTATGAAACCTACTATGTACAATAAAATCTTTGATATTTCTACCCCTATTAAAAGAAAATAATAACTTCTTATTTTGTAAACATTCTACTTCTCTCTTTGTAACATTCCAGCTAGATTTAATCATATCTATGATTTCATCAGATATGACTGAATAAGTAGTCGTAAAATAAATATTATTATTTTGCTCTTTCTTTTTATAATTATTATACCATATCCGACCACATTTGAGTAACATACTACTTAATACTTTATTTAAGCTTTCTTTAAGATGTACTTCATCATATCCTCTCTCTTTGAATCTTAGAAAACTGTCTTTCAGTTCTCTATTTCTATCACTTTTTTCACTACATAACCTATTTATTCTGTTAAATTCCGTGTATGGAATAGATTTCATAGTGTGTCCTGGATGAAAACTTTCACCCTGTAATATATTATTGCTGCCAGGAAATTTTCTATATATGTTTGAAATTACCTTCCTTCGGTGACTATCCCCTATTAATTCTACATCCAAAAAATGTACTTTTATACCTTGTTGTAATCCATCAAATCTTATTCCTACATTATTAGCATTAATTTGACTAATAAATTGATCTACCAGATCATAACCACCTTTGCAAATAAAAATAAGATCATCTATGTATCTATAATAGTGTATAACATGTGTACGAAAAAATTGATTAGTATAGATATATTCATGTTCAAATAAGCCCATAAAGATGTTAGCATAACAGGGGGCAAAAGAAGCCCCCATAGCTGTTCCTTGTAATTGCCTATATAACTGACCATCAAATTCAAATATATTATTTTGAAGGCACATCATCATTAATTCAGTAATATATTCAGCCATAGGGCTTTCGCCTAGGAAATATTTAACAGCTCTAATACCCTCAAGATGTTTAATACTAGTATAGAGACTAACTACGTCTATTACTACAAAAAACATTTTTTCATTCCATCTAGTTTGATAGACCTTTGTAAGAAATTGAAAAACATCTTTCACCTAAGAAGGTAATTTCTTTACCAATGGAAGTAAAATCTCATGTAATAGACACGATATATTATTCAAAAAGCCACCACTGGCCGAAACAATAGGCCGCTCAGGTGGATTTAATAAATCCTTATGAATTTTCGGCAAACAATAAAAACATGGCATTCGAGGATTTTTTATAGCCAGTTTATCAGTGACATCTTTAACTGAAAAATAATGTAATCTTTTGCCTTTTTCCACCAAATCATAATATATTTTTTGAGATGTGTTATATTCAGTTATATCTATACATTGATATACATCATTATCATTCAGATGTTCATAACACATAGATAGATACTGCGTATAGTGCATCATAACTAACTTTCCCCCTTTATCGGCTGGTTTAAATACCATTTGTGTATTACTACTTAGTTCCCTTAATGCCTGCCATTGTTTTAAATCCAAATTATATATCACATTTGTTTTCATTTGACCTATAAATTTGTCATAAATGACCTGTACATTATGATTTAATGATTTATCAAAACACTGTATGCTTTCATTATTACAAAATGGTACAAAATCACTTTTCACTTGAATATTGTCTGTATTTAATTTGCAGTAAGCATTAAAATCATCATTTTCCCCCGAATAACAGGAGTAAAAACTGTCCTGAGAGCTACTACTACATGCATCAACTTCCATATCTTCCCTACTCATAACCCGTTGTAAAGAAAAAAAATAAGCAAGTTTTACCTTTCGCATAAAACGAAATATATCGCTCTTTAATATATGTAGCCGGGGAAGAACAGTAGGAATATATTTAAGACCTTTAGATAATACAGATATATGCGCTTCAGACAGCTGCATATCAGACAAATTCACCACATACTCACATGTAGAGCATAAATCAGTTCTATTAGTCCCATTTTCCCCGTTTATTAGTCCTTTGGTACGTACGCTGTTCTTGGTAGTAGCCCTGGGCCGCCCCATTCCAACTCCGTTTTCTTCCCCTGTTACCTCCCCGAAAGGAGTTCAAGTAAGTGTTGCTACCAGCTGGCGGTAAATATGGGAAATCTTCATCTGTATCTAATTCATTCCCCGACACCATACTTTCCCCCGACGTAGGAGCCCTTTTAGATGTCTGATAAACCGATTTCCTTTGTTGTTCAAACTGAACCTGTGGTTTTCTTCCTTTAGGGTTCGTCGCCACAAGAAATGCTTTTTTATTATCATATATCGCGAACTAATTTACCTTTTTTTCTTTCAATGAGTTCTTTCTCATAGCTCACCAGCTGTTCGTTAGTTCTAATCAAAAAACTTTGCAGTTCATCTTGCGATACAACGTTGGATACGTTCTGACACAGCCCTTTAATCTCCTCCTTCAACTTCTGTTTCTTAAAGAGATCACGCTCCACTAATATACGCACCCACTCCAAACTGCAGTTATGTGCACCGTTATCCACCTCTCATGGAAAGTACGTTCTTCAGCCACAGTCAAGTCAAAGGGAGTTGATGGATTTTTAACCGCTCTCAACCCCCGAGGGGTAATTTCCAACTCCTCATATCTCTGCATACTTTGAAAGTTCAGAAAAGTCGCTGTTTCTTTAAATAACAACTTTTCTATTTGTGATAACATCTCCGACACTTCTGGATTGTGTAAAGTGTCGGCTTTCTTACCAACTCTAGAGAAGGGGTTCTGGTTCCATAATTTCCTGTCTTTAGTCCATTTATTTAATACCCCATTTTCCATCTCATAACCATTGACACCTTCCTGACGAGCAAACACCATAGCTGCAGCATTTGAACCAGCTGCAATTTCTCCACTTTTAGGTGTAGTATCCGTATTTTTAAGTAAAGTCTCTGAAGGAGTATCTAGAAAAATCCTAGGTAAACCAACCATGGAATCACTGGCCATATTAGATAAACCACAGCAACCAACAGTAACCAATATGGTAAAAACCACAGCAACAGCAATGTTTATAATAGTGGGACTCATCAATAAACACACATTGTTGGCATTTTCCACATTTCCTGGTTCTTTCAAGTCCCGTTTTAACTCCTGTTGTTACCGGGGCTGTCCCACACAATATTCTCTTCAAGTTGGGTAAATTACTGAACACAAATGAAGGGTTCTCCCCCACTATTTTAGTGATGCTTGTATCTGCCGTGAGTATGTTCCAGTGTTTCTTCACATGTGTCTGTAATATGCTGGTGCCTCTTCCATAGGGTACAACGAATCCCATATGTTTTAACATGAGAAGTACCTAATTTATATAGTTGATGTTTACAACGCTTGTACATATTGCTCATTGATAATTCTGTTCAAGCTATACATATTTGCAAAGTGTATGATTAGTGAATTATATATTGTATATTATTTCAAACTCCACTGCAATAGTATTTTATTTAATTTGTAATACATTTTATTGCCGCTTTAAAGTATTGCTACGAGGGATTGTTAATAATCAATTTATATGTTCTTACAATTTATGTGTTTTTACTATTTAATACGCTAGATCGTATTCTTACTATAAGTTTTAGTTTTGTGCAGTAGTCAGCGGCTTGCTCAACATGCGAAGAACAAATACTTTGATTCTAGCAGTCAGCGGTTTGTTTATTATGTGAAGAATAAGTATTTTGATTTTAGTAAATACTAGCAGCAGCTCTTAACATAATGTAATTTAATCGATTCAGTGGATTTATGATTTATTATTTATTACCAATAACATATGTACAGTATTTTAGCATACATTTTAATGATAGATAGCATGATATTGTACTGATTGCTGTTTTTAATATTCGTAGTGACGTTTATGGAATGCGACTTTGGCAAGTTGTTTAAATTTGGCGCCTCACTAGCGCTTCTCTGTTTGTTTGTCTGAAGAAGCGGCTATCATTTTTGCCGTGAAAGCGCTCACATAATAAAAGGTTTCACGTTTGCACCGAAAGGTTGGATTTATCTGGATTCATTTGGAATTTTAAAGGAACTGAAGGTTTGCTTATACTTTATTGTTGCAACGGATATATTGTGTTCTAGCTTACGCTCCTTTGGGTTATTCTGGCTTTTACTCATACAATTTCTGGGATCAGTTGGTTTCATCTTATCTACGTTGATGGAAGGAGCTGTAAGCAACGAGGGTGCAGTCGGCACCTCATCGGGGTTGAACAGAAGATTATTAATGCTTATGGAGGATAGTACGAATCCATTAGTGAACTTTGATGGTGGGGCATCCACTGATGTTCTCAACAATGATGCCATCAATGAGACTTTGGTTAAATCCATTAAACGAGATATGGACAATGAGCTTTATAAATTCAAACGTCTACAAACTCAACGGTATCACATGGAGGCATGCTTAGCCAAAGGTATTGTACCACGAGGGCTAAGGATATTGAACATGCCCACCTACGGCAATCTATACCCAAGGCTTCTACAGCAATGGCAACAGATTAACCTTAACGCCAGCAGGGCGTACATACAACTACTGATTGACTTTTTCCTTCCGATTGAGGAAGAGTGCAAAAAGAACATGGAGACATTGCAGGAACGTCTTAGTGGTGTCTTGGGTGATAGTGGAACAGAACTCCATATGCAAGAGCTGTTCGATCGTGTAGGTCGGTATGAGACGAATCTACTTAACAATAAGAAGAGGAAGATAACTAGAGACATGAAGGATTTTAGGGAACAGCATGTCTTTGTGTGGCCCAGGAACAATACCGGAACAGGAGAAACCCAGAGCACAGGTAGGAGACCTGGTAATTTCTCCGATAGAGATAGACATGTTAGGAGATTTTCCAACAAACAATATCCAGTGGATTCTGGTGAGAATGGAACTAAAGGTATAAATAGAACTGTCAATAATTCAACTTTGATCAACCCTATTGAACACAGAGTTGATATGGGCATGTCATCTAGCAGTAAGACAATGGAACTTGATAATAATAGTAAGGAAGGACATCTACCACCTGTGCCACATCATGTCCTTTCACCCACTGAAAATGCTGTTCCATCAGTGTATACAACTCCTTGTGAGACTATCAATGGTCCTGAAGGGCCTAATAGCTCTGCATTGGTTTCTGAGAAAAATGAAGTCTCTACTAACCCGTCTCTAGCGGGTGTGGTACGAAGGAAGATTCAACTAGACCGCATTGAGTTGCACAATCCTACAGAAGCTCCTTTTCCCATCAGACTGAATCGCAAGAGGTCCATAGAGAACGACAATACCAGGGGGGCCAAGAGGAAAGATCCGCCCCTATATCAACAGAACACACTCCAGAGTTTTTGGGGCTAGGTAGTCTTGTCTACAATCTTTCTAGCTATACTTTATCTCCATCAGAGATTGAGGTATTAAGCAAAGGAATGTCGTTCATTCCAACATCTAATGTTGATTCCAGTCAAGCCATCTTAGCACTCAGACTGTTTGCCAGGAATATTGGTTTAAAACTATTATTTAATACAGATAGTGAACAACGTCAAGTGACCTTTAAAAGAAAGAGTGACTATATTCCATCCATGAACTCGAATATAGACATTTTTGTTAAAGCAGTGGAAAAGGAACTCTATGCAGGACGTCAACTACTAGAACATGACATCATAAACAATTTAACCACTCAACAGATACAAGCGTTGAATGACCTTAAAAATAATACTAGCATTGTGATACGGCCTGCCGACAAGGGTGGCCCTGTAGTTGTATTGGATAGCTCTTATTACATAACTAAAATGACAGATATGCTGAAAAGCGATGCATATGAGAAAACAACTGTAGTGGCAGTTAGAGGTATCAAGGAAAGCATTGATAGATTACTCCTTGAATGCAAAACAATGAGTTTAGTCACAGATGACATGTTTTCTTTCATGCAGGTTGACCATCCGGTTATTCCTGTTTTATCGGGTTTACCGAAGATACACAAGAACAAATGTAAGCCTGAGTTTAGACCAATAGTATCAGGCTCTGGTTGGCTCACTGAGCCGATCTCAATGTTTCTTGACCATGAATTTAGACAGGTCATTGGGTCATCTGATTATATCTTACAAGATACTGAGCATTTGCTTAGAGAGCTACATATTACAATATCGAAACTTGATTCCAATAAGATTGACTCTTTGTTGTTTGCATCCATGGATGTGACCTCATTATTTACTTGTATTCCAAATGAACAAGGTTTGCAATCACTACAGGCATATCTGGTCAATAATACTAGCTTTACGAAAGAGAAGATAGAGTTTCTAATGTTATTGATGGAAACTGTCTTAGAGAACAACATATTTTTATATGAGGGTACTTACTATAAACAAGTCAAAGGGGTCGCCATGGGCACTAGCTGTGCCAACAGCTATGCCAACTTGGTCATGGCGACCTTTGAAGAAGCTTACATCGAACACAATAAACATATTGTATTCTATAAAAGATTTGTGGACGATCTTCTCTTCCTTTGGGAAGGAACGATTGATGAATTGTATAGCTTTTACAACTATTTGAATTCTAGTAGTTCCTTCCTTAGGTTCACTATGAACCATGATTTTAAAGGTATAGACTTTCTGGATGTTAGGCTATTCAAGGAAGACAAGAGAATCAATACCAGAATACATCACAAGTCTTGTTATAGACCCTCATTTTTGCACCGAGACAGTATGCATCATTCACATATTTTCAAGAATATCATCAAGGGCCAAGCGATGAGAGTGTCGAGACTCTCTACTAGGAAGGAGGACTTTGAAGAAGGGTTGGCAGACTTAAAAGAAGGGCTATTGGTACGTGGTTACACTGAAGAAGAGATTAGTAACACGTATAGAATGATGGAGAATCTAAGGTCTAATAGAGCAAAGCCCTATTTCTCGAGTCAATGTAGTAGCTTTGGTGAACATGTTAAACCCATAAACAGTAAACATATGGGATTTGTTGTACCCTATGGAAGAGGCACCAGCATATTACAGACACATGTGAAGAAACACTGGAACATACTCACGGCAGATACTAGCATCACTAAAATAGTGGGGGAGAACCCTTCATTTGTGTTTAGTAATTTACCCAATTTGAAGAGAATATTGTGTGGGACAGCCCCGGTAACAACAGGAGTTAAAACGGGACTTGAAAGAACCAGGAAATGTGGAAAATGCCAACAATGTGTGTTTATTGATGAGTCCCATTATTATAAACATCCGACAACGGGTCATCTTTGGACGATACAGTGTAGTAGTGACTGCAACACTAAGAATTTAGTCTACATAGCTCATTGTGTCCAATGCTTCTCTTTCTACATAGGAAAGACTAACAGGACACTTAGAGAGAGAATAAGAGATCATGGCTATTGTCTAGCTAGAGGACAGGAATACAGTGCCATAGCCAGACATACCCTCAGGGAAGGTGGAACACACAAATTTTTATTTCAGGTGCTTCAAGTCATACAACCTAATGATAGACTTGGGGACATAGTCAATCTAACTGAGGAAGCAGAATTGAAATGGATATGTAGGTTAGCAGCACACAGAGACAAAGGACTTAATGAAGTCCTATCCATCAAACCACACCTAAGGGGTAGACCACTCAGATGATGTGTAAGATTATGCATATATATTTTATGTGCATTCTTGTACAGTATTTTTCTTCTTCTGTATGACCTTATAAGTTATTCAATTGTGCTTCCAAGTCTTAGGAGAAATATGTTGAATATATATGAATTATTGACAGCTCATATTTCATGTACTGCAATAACAGACAATTTTACATAATTACATATTTACATATTCATCAATTATGTTATTTTATTCCCTTGTTCAAAAGATTTTGAATTGTTCAACTGTTGATAAATGCATCCATATATCTGTTGTTCGTTTGCCATTCACAATAATTTTTAAGTGTCAGCTTTAGTAACAACACCCAGATTTTAAACATTATTACAACAACATTTCAATAAAAATTTAATACACTTTTATGACGTCCGTACAGGACCTCATTATGAGAAGTAGCTAATCTATATAGTTGATGTTTACAACGCTTGTACATATTGCTCATTGATAATTCTGTTCAAGCTATACATATTTGCAAAGTGTATGATTAGTGAATTATATATTGTATATTATTTCAAACTCCACTGCAATAGTATTTTATTTAATTTGTAATACATTTTATTGCCGCTTTAAAGTATTGCTACGAGGTATTGTTAATAATCAATTTATATGTTCTTACAATTTATGTGTTTTTACTATTTAATACGCTAGATCGTATTCTTACTATAAGTTTTAGTTTTGTGCAGTAGTCAGCGGCTTGCTCAACATGCGAAGAACAAATACTTTGATTATAGCAGTCAGCGGTTTGTTTATTATGTGAAGAATAAGTATTTTGATTTTAGTAAATACTAGCAGCAGCTTTTAACATGATGTAATGTAATTTAATTGATTTAATGGATTTACGATTTATTATTTATTACTAATAACATATGTATAGTATTTTAGCATATACTTTAATGATAGATAGCATGATATTGTACTGATTGTTGTTTTTAATATTCGCAGTGACGTTTATGGAATGCGACTTTTGCAAGTTGTTTAAATTTGGCGCCTCACTAGCGCTTCTCTGTTTGTTTGTCTGAAGAAGCGGCTATCATTTTTGCCGTGAAAGCGCTCACATAATAAAAGGTTTTACGTTTGCACCGAAAGGTTGGATTTATCTGGATTCATTTGGAATTTTAAAGGAACTGAAGGTTTGCTCATACTTATTGTTGCAACGGATATATTGTGTTCTAGCTTACGCTCCTTTGGGTCATTCTGGTTTTTACTTATATATATATATATATATATATATATATATATATATATATATATATATATATACATATATAAATATATATAGATATATACATATATATATATATATATATATATATATATATATATATATATATATATATAGATATATACGTATATATATGTCTATAGATATATATATATATATATATATATACATACACAACTATATATATATATATATATATATATATATGTGTGTGTATGTGTAACTATATATATAAATATATATATATATATATATATATATATATATATATATGGATTCACTTTATAATCTCGAAATACTGAAATATCGAATTTCAGTATTTTGAGACTATAAAGCCGAAACACTAAAATACCGAAAACCAAAACTGCGACCGTTAAAGCATACATACAAACACAACTACACCTACCTCCGCACACCAACACATACACACACACACACACACACACACACACACACACACACACACACACACACACACACACACACACACGCCCACCTGCACCCCCCACCCCCCTATTTATATATACTAACTGCGAGGTCGCACTAAACACCAACACACACAAAACCCACCAACATACATTCCACACCCCCTCATACAAACACACCACACAGATACAAACACCTCCACTCTCAACACTGTCACACTCACACTCTCACCTACATATCCTAACCCACACCTAACACTCCCCGACATACTTACAAACACACAAACCCTCCCCCAAACCCTTAAAAACATCACACTTGCCTAAAGCGCTGTCAGTACCATGGGTTCGACATTTCTGGGTTTGATATTCTGCAGTTTTGTGCATCTGCACATTCGTCACTTTGGCCTTGAGATACTGAAATTCGACATTTCAGTATTTCGAGATTCCAAAATGTTTATATATATATATATGTCATTTACCTCCATTAACACATGTATGATATAAGACACTTTATTACATGTAGCAGTGAATGGGTGGTTTATATGGCTGTGTGCCAATGTGGGGCTTTTTATGTGGGACAGACCTCTTTAAGCTTCAAGCAGAGAATTGCATTACACCTTAGTGATATTAATTGAAAGAGAGCATGGAGTGCACTATATAAACACACACAAATACATACTGGAGCACAGTTTATATTTCTGGGTATTGATAAGGTATTAGGTGAGAATGTAACGGTAGCACGTAAACACAAAATTTTAACTGAAAAAGAAAGAAAGTGGATTGTGTATTTAGGGGCACTATTTAAACTGGGTCTAAATGATCATTGGTAGGATTTATGGTTTAAATAGGTTTTATGTATCTCAGAGGGAATTAATGGAGATACAGTTAGATATTATAGTAAGATCACTTTAAAAGTCAGCCCACTATAAGTAGTTAGTATTTATAGTTACTGGTTATACTGTGACTTTAAGAAAGTTGACATGTACTTTGTATAAATTGGGCCCACCCTTCCCAGTAAGAATCACACACTGATGACGCCAGTGGGCGAAACCTAGGTTTGTGTACGTAGTGACAAGACTGGAAGTTTAATAAACAGTTTGCTACTACGAAATGTTTTTTATTTCTACTAATAATTCTCGATGTATATACCTATTGTGGGTATAGTACGTTCTGTTTGTGCTAGACTGTGTGATATAGCATATATATATATATATATATATATATATATATATATATATATATATATATATATATAGATATATATAGATATATATAGATATATATATACATATATATATATATATATATATTTATATATATATATATATATATATATATATATAGATATACATACATCCTCTACCCCCTTTTTTCCATTTTTGCACATAGGGTTGGAGTGTCACTTCAACAGTGACAATCATTTTGAGCCTAAGTTTACACCGCCGGGTGGCTAGCTCTGCCACTGTGGTTCATCTGTACTACTCACTCACTCACACACTTGCACCTACAGGCAATTTAGAGTGTCCAGTCCACCTACTGCATGACTTTGGAATATGTGACAAAACTAGAGCACCCAGAGCAAACCCAAGAGACTGCAGGGAAGACATGCAGACATATCTCATGCCGATTCTGGGATCCTGTGGTGGTGCAGCTACGATGTTTCTTCAGTGGAGTATGGGAGGGGACCTTGTTGTTATAGATCTCGGTATATTGAGGATAAGGGAATATTCCCTTTTTCCCACTGTAGTGTGATATCAGAGTTAGTATATATAAGTAGCATATGTGTGGGGTGCACAGGGGAGCTTGCCCCCCTGCATAACTGTGTTTAATGGATTTTTGTTTTTATTTCCTTTTGTGGCTCGGTGATTTGGTTTTCTTGAAATTGCGTTTTCAGATAAATGCACTTTTGCAAAGATGGAGTCGTGTAACTGCAATTCGCTAAAGTGAGTTTTTGATGGATCAAAGTAGACTCATAGACTTATATATATATATATATATATATATATATATATATATATATATATACCAGCACAGTGATGCAGCACTGTCTCCTCACAGCAAGAGGTTGGCTGGGTTGCCTTCTGTGCAGAGTCTACACACCCTTGATGTGTTCATGTGGGTTTTTACCAGACTGAAAATCTTTGATTTATATTCAGTAGATGGCATATAGGCACTTGAGAGGCCATCCACATCATCCACATTATGGTGTGTTAATCCAGCTTTGTGTTGAACCTAAATGACTGAAGTAAGAACGTCCATCAACAATATTTGGTGGTACAGTGTTGCTGCTTGTGAAGCTCATGAGGGGCCCTGATCACTTATCAATGTGAATTCTCTACCAAGTAAATGATATCTAAGTAAAAATATGGCCCATTTCATTAATAAATGCTCCTTCTCAGTTTTGGAGTATTGAATTTCTGCCTTGCTTATTTTATGGCTCATATAACTAACTGGATTTGCCTCCCTAGCTCAGTGATTGGACACTACTTCCCCCTGACCAGCCACTGAAGAATTTGTGCACATTATAAATATTTTATTACAGTCTGTGATTGCTAATACAGCTCTGAGTATAGTCTTTGTTTTATATTTTTGAAAGCATTACCTCCTCCCACTCTCATCCATCTTATTTTTAGGAGCATCTTAAGACAGTTTAGAGGCTGAGTATGGTCGAGAATGAGGCACAAAATTTCTGTAGTATTCTGCATACCCTTGGACTGCCCTTACTTATTTCTTAGTACTTCCAGTGGGTCAGCCTCTTATGGCTACTCCCTTTTCCTCTTGTTGTCTGATCATTCTTTGGCCTATCAAATACCCCAAGTACAGTTTAACCTTTCTTAATGCATCTAAGATGGCCTGCACTTTAGCCAAATTGGAACCCCTGTCTTCAAAGTGAATGACAACATCATCCAAATAAAAAGATGCATGCTGTCTATGAGGTTTTAAAACCTGATCTTTGGGTCAATTAAATGATTCAGGGGTACCATGCAACCCAAAGAGAAAGCAGTCTACTGAAACAAGACAGCAGGGATGGAAAAGGTAGTTTTCTCTCTGACTTCACCTGCTAAATCAGTTTGCCAATTTTCCTTCAACCAAACAATGGTAAATAAGAAACTTGCTTTTTCTAGCCTGTCTTTTAATTCATCTTCCACAAGCATGGAGTAGATATCAAATTCAGAACTGCTTGTAACATCCTGAGGTCATTTTAGGAGTTGATACTTCAATGAGGTTTTGGAACATGCATCTGGAGTGTTTCTCCTTGGGCCTCCACTGAAAAGTGGCTATGTTCCAAGTCGGACTTGCCCAGTGAACAAATGTTAAATAAATAAATAAATAAATAATGCTATGCGGCTCATCCATTTATTTTAGGCTTTTCCATTAAACCCATGTTATGCATGTTCTTTACTTCTTCATGCGCAACCTGTCTCTGAGATGCTGGTATTATAAGATCACAGGGTCATAGGAAGTTACTAGGCTATTGGTCCTGAGGCCCTGATAAGCCGAGCCAAGAGTTTAGCCCATGTTTAGACAAGTCAGCACCCAAAGTCCCTGTCCATTAGGGACTCAGGTGGAATCCTAGGAGTGTATTTTCTGTTTCCCATCCAGTTATCCAGGTTGTGCTTGAAAAGGGATAATGAGATACTCTGCTTGATGTGGAGAGGGAGTCTATTCCACAGATGGGGGAGTCTCTGGGACACAAATTTGTGCTGTCAACAACTCCTATTTATGTCACAGACCAGATTAGGATCAATGGGCTTGGGTTACTCGAGTGGAGCTTGACCTGCAGATATGCAACAGTCCCATCAAGGCAGGGTCTGAGATTGCTTTCTATGCCAGACAGAGGTCACCTCTGAGGAGTCTGTATGAAACTGAGTAGAGGAATATGGCTTTTAGCATATTTATGTAGGGTAGATGTTTAAGGACCTGGATTCTTCTGGTGAGGAACCTCTGTGGTCTCTTCAGCTGCTGCATGTGCTTTGTGAGGTACATGCCAAAAGGGGTGTTGTACTTAATAATGGGTCTTAAAAGGGAATAATATAGGGATGTTATGACCTCCTTGTCCCTTGATGTTATACTCTTACTTATGAGGTGGGCCATGTAGAAAGCTTTCTGTCCATCGGAAGCAACATGGTGGTCAAAAATCAGGTTGCTATCAACCTGGGTGCCAAAATCCCTCACGACTGATTGCATGCCTAGGATGCTATTTGCTGTTATTAATGTGATAATATGTGGGGACATTACTCCCCTCGAAGGGGAGGATGAGGATGCATTTTTTTGGTATTCAGTTTGAGGCCATAGTTCTGGCAGCAGTCATTAGTTTGGGTGAGAGCCTCTTGGAGTACGTCCACTTCATGTGGGGGAATTGATGACCGTGCCCAGCTTGCAGTCATCTCTAAACTTGGTCAGCCATAGCCCACTGGTTTTGGCCTGCACCTCAGAGTGTCAGGGATCCAAACCCAGGCCATGGTGATGAGAATGAGAATGCCAAATCCTAACCACTAGACCACCAGAGATTATGCAAGGCTTTAAATTGTTCTTATCTCTCTCTCTGTCAGGGATTCAAACCCAGGCCATGGTGATGAGAATGAGAATGCCAAATCCTAACCACTAGACCACCAGGGATTGTCTCCTGGACTAGTCTCAATATGGAGTTAAATTTGTTCTACTATTCTGTTACTAAAACATATCCTTGTTCCTTAGAATAAATTATTTTATTTCTTATTTCTGTGATTTGGATAGTGTATAATCTGTCTGAATTGCAAGCCTAAGATTTGGTTCCCTTTCTTTACTAGGATCCCTAATCTCTGCTGTTTAACTGAGTTTGTAGCTCCTTTCACAGTTTCAAAACATTGATACAGTATATTTCTTCTGATTTTCTCTTACCTGTCTGCTTAACTGTAGTTTATATGATTTATTTTCTTTTATTTTAAATGGACTCTACCCCTAAGCCAAAAATTTCCTTTCTAATAAGGGACATCCAGTGCCTGGTTTCCAGATTTAAATTCCCAAGTCTTTGCTTTGCTGTTATGAACCCTGTGATATGGGGGTTTTGAAATATTTCCATATGTTTCTGCATCATTACTTTCAGTCTTACATGTTAACTTGTATAGTGTGCTAACAGAGTTTTAAATGGGGTTTTCCCTTTCCCCAGGGTTTCACTGGCAATGTCTACAGTACATCAGAGTGACTGACATATAATTATTAAAAAGGACTGAACCCAGCCAATGTCTGTTACACTTCCCTAATGACAAGGAGGAGGTATGGCATTAACCTGCCCAGTTTTGCCATCCTTGTTAATAAATGTTCTTAGCACTGACTTTAGCATTACTTTAACATGCTCTGCTAATCCATTAATTTGTGGATGGTACATTGAAGTTTTTAGTTGATTGACCTTAAAGAACTGACACTTCCAAGTTGCAATATTTTAGTGTGCTGGTCTTCCTTTCTTCTTGTGCATGATGTTATGAGGTAGTGCCTTTTCTGCCAGGGAGTGTAGGGTAGTACATGCGTACATATGCCAGCACAGCCAGCTGGAGTTTTGTAAAAAAAAAAAAAAAAAAAGTATGTAATTTGATTATCTCTCTGATTTGTACAGATGCTTGTATTAAAAACATGTTTGTAAAGTTATATGTGTTAAAAATGTATAAATGTATATTAGGTTGTATTGCTGTAACTATTCAAATGTGAGTCAAGTGACCAGAGGTAATGTCATCTTCTAACCAGCATCTAGTTTCTTTGGAAACTGGCAAAAAAGATTTCTGACAGGAAAGATCTCTGATGGGACACACACATACACACACACACACACACACACACACACACACACACACACACACATATATATATATATATATATATATATATATATATATATATATATATATAGATATATATATCAAATATCCACACAGTTAGTCAGTGAGACTGATTCAGTCATTCAGTAGAGATAGACAGACATCTGGCTTTTGTTGTGGTAAAACACTCAGCACACATCAGCTTGCCTTGCTGTAGTAAGTAGTCAGGGAACAGTAATTCTATAGTTAGCCAGGGACATCTAGTGAGAATAGTTTAGTATTGTTTTCTGTAACTGTGAGAAAATATCCAATTATATTACTTGTGAAATTTTTGTAGTTGAAACTTTGTTTATTGCATTCAGTATGTTCTTGTTTTCAGTTTTATTGTTTATTATTAAATATTTTAATATGTTTTATTGTGTCTGTTCCTTATAGTGAATGTTTTTAACATCTTGAGAGTACTTATGCTTAAAAAACAAGAAAAGGCAAACAATCCAAATAAAAATGAAAATACTGGCAGACAGAGTTCCAAATGGCACAAATCACGAGAATGGTGTTGAAAAAAAATGAAAATTTAATGCAAAATAAAACCACAAATAAATGAATACATGAGCATTTTCATTAAACAAGTGTCTGGTGAAGTTAATACTTGTTTAACGAGAGTACTTATGCTTACTTTGGTGACACTGTAGTCACTCCTGAAAGCACTCCTGAAAGCCTTGCTGCTTTGGCTACTCTCCACTAAGATGGATTAATATTAATATTAAGATTAATATTAATTTTACACAGTATAATTGGGTACAATTGTAAGAGCCTTAAGGAAGCTAACAAGTGGCAGCTTAATTACCTCAGAGCCTGGGCAGAGGGGCACAGTCGGTAAATTTATGCCAGCCTTTCCCATATGTGTATGTGTGTGCATGAAAACCCAGATATCCAAGTGCGTATATCAGCTACTGGGAACAGGGACACAGAGCTCCAAGGTAGTGAGTATGAAGTTTTATGAGGGCCTGGAGAGAGTAATAGAGTCCGTCCCCAAATAGTGCTCCCTGTGTGTGCTTAAGGCAAATTGCTCTTGGTGCAGGGAGCTGCATCTGAAAATACTGTGTGAATCCATCTTTACTCTTAGTGACCATCCCTCACTGGAGTCAGTGGTGAGGATTGAGTCTCCTTGATTGCTGGCCCAGAGTAGGGACAATGTCACATTGTGCTTCTGCTTTTTTTTTAATTCACGTAGGTTCTTCCTCTGTTAGAACTCCTTCACCATATTTTTGTACCTTTAGGACTTTTTAGACTCATGCTTGGATTTTTGTTGGATACATGCAGTCTAATGAATATGTCTGATGGTTGTCCACCCTTTTCCTGGGTTAGGCAGAGGAATATCTATAAGTGTATTTACCTACTGGGTCCCCTACCCCCACTGATAGAGCGCTCTTTCAAAATACCTTCTTCCAGTGCCTTGGCAGCAATTTAAAGTGGGGGAAATATTTTCTTTTTACCTTGTCATGTTTTAAATTGGTAATGACAGCCTAGTCTGCACTTCTATATAATAGGATACTGCTTCTTAGCAGCATAAATGAATGTAATTTCTACTGCTTTGATCGCAGTGCTTTTCTGTTTACATACATACATGCATACACGCTTTTCTGTTTCCATACATACATGGATACATGCTGCTGTTCCATGTGTTAATCTGCTGCCTGAATCTAACAGCTCTTGCAGTTCTCTACCATCAGTTAAGACACTGCAATTAACTTGGCAATTGTGCAGTAATAAAATGCTTTTTCCAACAATTCTAGAAGATAAATTATCACAATCAGTATGACTAGTAGCATGTTTTTCAGACACTGTACATTCACAAATTTAACAGTGTTAGTGTCGTTAGTAAGAAAGTTAGCTATGTTACCCCTTTTTCCATATTTAAAACAGAATATGTCTACAGCTGTTACTTTTTGTTTATTATCTGATGTAAGTTTTACTCGAAGTCTAAATGGCTCAGAGTTATACATGACTTCAGGGTATAACACTCTTTCTACTAGCACAGTGAAACTTTCAGAGTATTTAGGGTCCTTTTGACATATCCTGTTTCTTAAATCACTGTGTAATGATCTTGTTAATATGTCAGTTGCTATAATTTATATCATTTCTTTTCTTCTTATTATGTTGACCATCTGGATCTAATCATAAATGAATAATGCAATTTAGCTTAAATAATTCTGATCTTACTGTTTTGCTATGAGAAAATGTCCAGCTGTGAAAAATTTGAGCTTGGGTTTCTGTGGTAACATTAGCTCTGACAGGTAAAGCCTTTTTTTACTTTTTCATAGTCCTGGTAATCCATCCCCTACATGTCCATTAATGATCTCAGTGATTCTACAGTTAACTGAGTTGATAGGATCCTGAGCCAGTCATCTCAATCCAATCCCTCCTTTGGGCATACCACTCAAAGGGACTGGTTCTCCCTCTTGGTCAACTGTTTCAGTGGTGACACTGTCCTTGTTGTAAACATCAACTTGCCTATGGTGACCATCCCTTTCGATGTAGCTGCTGTGGTCTGCAATAACATCTCCATTGTGGTCATCCTATCATGAACATGTAGTGCATAGGCATTTGGTGTAGATGGCTTTGGGTTCTAGTTGTACACCAGGCAGTTGGATACATTTTCCAACACTAACACTGCAGTGCTGCATAAGGGGGTGTTGCACTCTTGAGTGTGCTGTACCTTGAGATAGAATATTAAACCGAGGCCTCACCTGTCTGAGTTGGTGGTAGCTCAAGTGGATGCAAAATATCCCACTGCATTTATCAAGAGTAGGAGTCCTTTATTAAAATTCACAATATATGATATATACTTATATATAAAAACTTTTATGGCTTATTTACAATTAGTTACAATTACCTTACATAGTTTCAAAATGTCTTTTTCAACTTTTTGATTACCCCCACTCCTTTTTCCACAACCAAAATCTTATTTCTTCAAAATTTCTGACGTATCATTTTCCCATTAAATTTCATCTAATTCATTCTTTCATTCCAAACAATCCATATTATGCAAAACAATTTTTCATTAATTTACCTATAATTTTTTTCATATTTTCATATTTTTCATATTCTATCTTGTCCATATTTATACTTTAACACTTTTTAATCCTTTTATACATTCCTTTCCATATATTTCTTCCCACAATTGCTTTACTCTTTCATATTTCAAAAAAGCATGCTCAGCAGTTTCTGTTTCCCCACAGTGTGCACAGATTCTCCCCTGGATACAACAAGCTCTGCACAGCATGCAGGAATAGTGCAGGAGCTGCTGGAGGCAATATGGCAACCGTGCAATCCAGGAATATGCTCCAAGAATGTGCACAAGCACTCCTGCACTATTCCTGCATGGACACAGCTCCTGTATGCAAATGAATCCATTTGCAAGTGAAAACTATGCAAATTAGGTGAATTTGTGATCCAGGAAGCGGTCAGCTGGCCGTGCAGGACTAGTGTAGTGTGTAGAAATGTGCTCGGTTAGTAACCAAGTACATTTCTGCAAACTACAAAACGGACCCATGACAGCTCCAAATAAAGGGTGTATAGTATGTGTAAAGCATGGCGATGGCCAAATATATGGCCATTGGCATGGAAAACAGTTGCCAAAATAAAAAAAAATAACTTTTATTTTTTTTTAGCTGATTTCGACTGTTTAAGCGTAGGGCAGCGGTGTGCAAACGCGATCGGGCCAAAAATAAAAAAAAATGAAATAATTATTGTATCCAAAATCACTATTTTGCCATTATACTCAATGGCAGGCAGAAGACAACATGGCCAGTGGGTGGTTGCTAAGAGGGAGGGCTCAGTGTGGGACTTGTAACTATGCATTAGCAGGCAATCCTATGCAAATGAGGGGAATGATATTGAATCCCAGATTTCCCCTCAATGCTAGCCAGCAACCAACCGTGTAAGTGCAAGAATACCATGGTGCAAGCCTAAGAGTTAGCTGACATCATAAGAGGGTGTGTCAGGCAAACTGTAAGCTTATTGGAGCCCTGTGGCTTGGGTTTGCCCTGAGCTTAGCAGAGCTAAGCAAGGGTATGTGTCTGAGACTGCCTAGCACTCTTTACAGTGCCTAAGCGGATCTGCATGCCGCTCACCTGGTTTTAAAGGAAAAAAAAAGCTAAACCAGGAAATAGCAGCACTGTGCACGTCTGAGCACTGTGTTTGCGCAGTGTGCCCCCGGGCTTAAACAGGAAGGCAATAGGAAGGGAAAACAGCAGTAGGAAGGTAATCAAGGAGAACTAGCATAGCTGGCAGGTGAAATGTATCAGAATCAGCCAATTACACAGGCAGCAGACCAGCCCAGCCCAGCACACCACTATAAACTATGCAAACACCTTACCCCCTGTTTTTTCCCACATACTGTACACCACCGGTGTACACAAGTGGGGAAATTTTACCAAACAAAAGCAACAAAATGATAGGGGCTGCAGCAACTATCATACATTAACATGTGGAAGAGGCTGAGGGTGGTGAAGATGAGAATGCTGTCAACCAACCCACAGTGAGGAGAAAGAGAAGAGTGTACAGACCCAGGGTAACCTACCAGGGGCTACATGAGCTGGAGATAGTGGAGCAATATAGGGTGGACAGCGACCTCCTATAGCAAACTCTTGAGTGGTGCCAGCCACACCTCACATGCATAACGAACAGAGGGGAACCCATCCCAGTGGATACCAAGGTATGTGTAGGCTTAAGAATACTAGCCACAGGTACCTTCCAAATGCCAACTGGGGATATAAAGGGGATCCTACAGGCATCAGCATCCAGGGTACTCCACCAGTTCCTGGATGCCATGTCAGCACATGCTGGTGAGCACGTATATTTCCCCAACACCCGTGAGGCGTTGGCCAGCAATATGCGTCTCTTCCACCAAATAGCAGAATACCCTGAGGTAGTGGGTGCTATACTCTGCATGCACATACCCATCAAAGCACTACCTAGTGAGCGGGGTAGGGTCTACATCAACCGCAAGGGCTTCCACTCCATCAACTGCCAGGTCATGTGCGATGCCCAGGGCATTATAATGAATGTGTGTGCTGGCTGCCCTGGAAGCTATCATGACTCCAACATCTGGCATCTGACACAGCTGTACCAGAGATTTGCCAGTGGGGACATCCCTTATGGTTAACTAGTGGGGCATGCTGCTTACACATTGGAAACGTGGCTGATGCCACCCATCAGAAATGCACACACACCCAAACAAGAACTCCATAATGAGGCACACGCACAGACCAGAATCCTAATAGAGCATGTGTTTGGGATGCTCAAGTCATGGTTCCAGTGCTTGGACACATCCAATGGAGCCTTGCAGTACTCACCAGCTTACATGTACCCAAATTGTCATCTTATATGCCATGCTACACAATATGATCCTGCGGAAACAGCTGCAACAGGAACAGCATGGGGTAGGACCACACAGCCCCCCACCATTACCAAGACCTGCACAGGTGCAGAGTGACTCAGAGAAGGAACAACCTGAGCCTGCCCCAGTAGGCATAAGGAGGCATGCCCAGTATGACCAGGCCTTGGCAAAGAGGCAGAACATAACACATACACTGACATGGTAGGGAGCCAGGGAATGACACCTCTCTCTGACTCGCACATACAGTAAAAGGGATGCCAAACATGACACTACCTGTGCTTAACCATGTATAGGGAGTGTACTATGTGCATCCGATATAGTCAGCCCTCCAGCACCATCCTCTATACTGGCAGAGCCACAAGGTAAGTCACTCTTCCTACCAATTGCTGAATGGAGTAGTATTTGTTGTTACTTTTATTTATGGTATGGATGTGAGCATGCAAGGGAATCGGGTGGCTGAATGGGATGCAAGCAGAGAGTAAACACCTACAGTGGCAGCATGAGATCTGTAACAAATACTGGTGCCACCATAGTAGCCAGTAATAGACAAAGTGTCAAAACTCACTGCAGGAAATGTGCTGAGCCACATGTGTGTCCATAGGACACACACATGCCAGTCATGGAGTCTCACATTCCCAACAACAGTCCCAGCCAGCAGGATAGGTGTAGACCTCTGATTGATGGCTATGGAGAATATCCCCCCCAGACTACACAGACAGACTACAACAGGTCAGGCAGTGGGATGTTAATTCTGAAGGGTAAGAAGTCAGAAACTGAAATGTAGGTCAATCAGACCTATGACCTGTAGTACACTGATATGCCTCTAGTCAGCATGATAGGTTAGAGTACATAATGAAATGGAGTACCTGAAATACCAGTACAATCATAGCAAATGTGTACAAGTGTCAGGTGTGCCCCCCAATCCTATGTAGAAATGTAGTAAGTCAGGTGTGCCCCCACCACAATCCTATGTAGAAATGGAGTAACAGTCAGGTGTGCCCCCCCACCTAATGCTATGTAGAAATGTAGTAACAGTCAGGTGTGCCTCCCCTCCACAATCCTATGTAGAAATGCAGTAACAGTCAGGTGTGCCCCCCCCCCAATCCTATGTAGACATGTAGTAACAGTCAGGTGTGCCCCCCAATCCTATGTAGAAACGTTGTAATAGTCAGATGTGCTCCCCCCACAATCCTATGTAGAAATGTAGTAACAGTCAGGTGTGCCCCTCCAATCCTATGTAGAACTGTAGTAACAGTCAGGTGTGCCCCCCCCCCCACAATCCTATGTAGACATGTATTAACACTGTGCCCCCCAGTGCTATGTAGAAATGTAGTAACAGTTAGGTGTGCCTTCCCACCCAATGCTATGTAGAAATGTAATAACCATCAGGTATGCCTCCCCCCACAATCCTATGTAGAAATGTAGTAACAGTCAGGTGTACCCCCCAATCCTATGTAGAACTGTAGTAAGTCAGGTGTGCCTCCCCACAATCCTATGTAGAAATGTAGTAACAGTCAGATGTGCTCCCCCCAATCCTATGTAGACATGTAGTAACAGTCAGGTGTGCCCCCCAATCCTATGTAGAAACGTAACAGTCAGATGTGCTCCCCCCACAATCCTATGTAGAAATGTAATAACAGTCAGGTGTGCCTCTCCCCACAATCCTATGTAGAAATATAGTAACAGTCGGGTGTGCCCCCCAATCCTATGTAGAAATGTAGTAACAGTCAGGTGTGCCCCCTAATCCTATGTAGACATGTAGTAACAGTCAGGTGTGCCCCCCAGTGCTATGTAGAAATGTAGTAACAGTCAGGTGTGCCCCCACCCCCAAATCCTATGTAGAAATGTAGTAACAGTCAGGTGTGCCCCCCCACCCAATGCTATGCAGAAATGTAGTAACAGCCAGGTGTGCCCCCCAATCCTATATAGAAATGTAGTAACAGTCAGGTGTGCCCCCACACTATCCTATGTAGAAATGTAGTAACAGTCAGGTGTGCCCCCCAGTCCTATGTAGAAATGTAGTAACAGTCAGGTCTGCCCCCAATCCTATGTAGGGATGTAGTAACATGTATGTGTAGTTATAATAACAGTGGAGCACAGATTTTTTGCGCTGGCCAAGGCAGCAGGATAGATTGTAGCATGTGTACACTATGCAGGTCTGTGTGTGTTGTATATTGTATGAAAGTGGTCAGTATGTATGCATGGTGATGTTTGTCCTGGTGGCCATTTCCCAGTACTGCCGATGCCAGAGCCAAGTTCTCACAACTGCAGTACCAAACACAATGCTTCCCAGCAAAACACATTGCAGCAGTAAGCCACAGTAAATGTTTGGAAGTAATATGTGTCACCATCTGAAAGATGGACATGGCATGAATGTCAGCCCAGATATACAAGCAGTACACAGGGGTAAGTAGCCCCTACAGACAGTGTATAATATGTAACTGTCAAATGGACATACCCTTGGAATTGTACATACAGGTTTGCAGCACAGTATTTGGGCTTGTAGTAGGGAATACCAATGTCATCTGGCCAAACACTGGCAGACCACAAAGGTCATAGGAATGAAGTATTGAGAAACAGCTGATGTCCTTGCACAAGCCAGCATAAGTAGAATGCCCTATGCATATCTGTGAGTCAGATGCAAGTAGTGTCCATAGCACACATGCACCCAGATCACCCCACCACCACCCACAGGTACCTCTCTGGTCTTATCCCTGCTGCTGGGAATGAGTACAATATGTCCCCCACCTGTATATGGCAATAGCGAAAGAATTCAGCATGCAAAACAGGTGTCCCATGCAGTAAGCAGCACCCTGCCAGCATCCACACCACTGGATCAATACTGACAGAAAGTGTTGGCATGAACACCTTGCACACATACCCTGTCACCCCAGGGGAATATAGTGTATTGCAGTCTGGGACTGTAGGCATGACAGAATGCAATGGCCTGCTACAGCTGGCCTGCATCACTATCAAATGGCCTGCAGTCCTCAGCCAAAGGCCTGTATCTCACCCGTACTGCCAATGTATGTTATGTCATGGACTCCCAAATAACATAACACAGTCCACAGAACCCAAATGCAAGGCCATGTGGACAAATCACAGTAACATATCCACCATGTCCTACTGCATGAACTATGGACCAATACCAAATTACTGCTGGGATGAGGTGATAACTGCAGGGAACATATCAGATAATGTTTGCATAATGTATGGAAGAGGATAGAATAATGGGGGGGGGGCATGGGCAGCATGGAGTGTGTGAAGTCCGAAACTCAGCAATGTGCACATACTATCCCTGGCTGCAAACACAAGAATGGGTGGCTACAAACCTGCTCGCAAACCGCAATGTGAAGGGTAATGTCCAGAATTATGACCCCTTCCTCTGGGTAACCTGTACAGCTGTGAGGTATGGCCACAGCAGGATATGGCCATACTGTCACATTGATGGATGTACAAGCATGGGATCCTCTGCCACCACTGTATCAAGGTGCTGAACCATTTACACAGACCCAGCAGCAAGTGTCTGCAGCTCCCCCTCCAGAATGGCATGATTGTGCAAGAATATGTAGGCTGCTGACCACAATACTGGACACAACTGCATTCACCCTGTGTTCCCCAGGACATTACTGCAAGCAAATATGTATACCTGACAGTACTTGATGACATAAAACATCACAGTGTATAACAGTACATATGTCTGAATATCTCTGCTAGCACCAGGACCATGTAGCAGAAGCAGCACAGCACAATTACCTACAGTAACCCACTATCCTTTGCCCATTTTGACCCCATATTGTTAACCTACAGATATCCTACAGAAATAGTTTGCTAGCTGTAGGTGTAGAACATAAATGTGTGCACTGGAGTACAATCTATCTGGAATGGATTCACACATTCAATACAGAAGGTCATACTGGGCATGCTCACACACAAATGAAGCCCATGTCTGGCAACAACAGTGGACCATACATATCTGACAGTCTCAGATGTTAGTGCATACACTCTTCGGTACACACCAGTCATGCTTTGCACACACATTGGATAGGAATACACACACATATATCCAAGGACAACACACTATAATAGGCCAAAAATACACATACATAGATGTGTGGAAGAGAGAGCAACAGTGACAAAGAGCCTTCCATCATGAGGCCTGTCCCACCCAGCACACATCCAATTGGCTAAAACCGCATGATGTGCAAATATCAATCACTGTAGACATTTGCCTCTGGTATCCCTCAGCACTATAGTGTCTGTGGTGCTTGTGCTAACTGTATAACATGACTGTACAGATCAGTAGTCCTCTAGCAGTTGTATACACGTACCTGTGGAATATAAACCTGTGTGTGCCTGAGTGTTGTGTGTCTGCCTCTAGATGAATGGGTTATGGCCCATGCACACACACTTCACTCTCCATTGCCCTACTATGGCAAGCCTGCTGATGTCTTCACCTTGAAATACACCTTTGGGGAAGTAGTAGTCCTGTAATCTCCATGGCCTGTCCTGTAACTCTGTAATGCTATACTGTGATGTTCATAGGTTCATAGGTTCATAGGTTCATAGGTTCATAGGTTCATAGGTTGGTACTAGGCTATCAGCCCTAGGGCCTATACATGCCTAGCCATAACAATTCCCTGGCTATTTCTTCCCACATTATTTACTTTCCTGGACCCCTGTCTAGCAGGGCGACTGACGTGATCCCTGGGGTGAATTTCCTTTCTCCCATCCAATCGTCAAGGTTCCTCTTGAAGAGGTCCAAAGAGGCACTCTGCTTGACATGTATGGGCTATCTATTCCAGAGTCTGGGGAGTCTCTGGGTCAGGAACCTATCCCTCCAGCATGTTTTGTTTATTGTGATGACAAGGTTTAGATCCCTGGAGCGTGTAGCTCTGAGGGATTGGGATTTCTTTAAGTGTAGCATGTCCAACAGCTCTGGGTTTGACATGGCCTTGTATGTTAAGCAGAGATCGCCTCTGAGTAGACGATATGCGACAGAGTATAGCTGGAGTTTTTAAGGCGGTCAGCATAGGGCATCTGCTTTAGGCCTGTGATTCTTTTAGTGAGGTATTTCTGAGGCCTTTCCAGTTGTTGCAGATGTCTTGAGAGGTACATACCAAATGGGGCGTTGTATTCTATAATGGGTCTAATGAGGGATGAGTACAGTGGGACAATGACCTCCTTTTTTCTGGATGAAAAGCCTTTCGTGATGAGGTGTGCCACATAGAAGGATTTCCTGACTGTTGTGGCGATGTGGTTATCGAAGGTGAGACCACTGTCCACCTGTGTCCCTAAGTCTCTTATCACATGTATTAGTTAGGTAGGAATTCTAATCTCAGATTAGGCAACTGTGTGTGTGTTTGTCTGTGTAGGGATCAATACTTTTTAGGCCAGTCACATTCACTACAATTTCAAATGCCCTACTTTGACATTTCTGCTGATGTCATTCACTTTGAAATACACCTTTGGGGAAGGAGTAGCCCAGTGATCTCTGAGGTGCATCCTATAACTGTGTAAAGCTATAGTGTGATATAATAATTATATAGGATTTCTATTCTCAGACATAACTGTGAAACTCTGTGTGTGTGTGTGTAGGGAGCAATGTTTTTGAGGCCATTCACAGTCACTATAGCCATCATTGCCCTTCTTAGGTTCGTAGATTAGTACTAGGCTAACTGCCCTTGCGAGCCATTTTTAAGCCTAGCCAATTATCCCTTGTGAGACTCAAACCCTGCACCTTGTGTTTGTAAGGCAAACACCTTAATCATTATGCCACCCTCCCCCATGGCCTTTGGCAAGCCTGCTGATGTCACTCACTTTGAAATACACCTTTGGGGAAGGAGTAGCCCAGTAATCTCCATGGTGTGTCCTATAACTGTGTAATGCTGTTGTATGATAAACTAATAAGGTAGAAGTTCTGTTCCCAAACATGGCAAGTGTAGATGTTTGTTTGCCTGTGTAGAGAGCAATGCTTTTGAGGCCATTCACAGTCACTACAACCTCCATTACCCTTCTTTGGCATACCTGCTAATGTCATTCACTTTGAAATACACCTTTGGAGAAGGAGAAACCCAATAATCTCAATGGTGTGTCCTATAACTCTGTAATGCTGTAATGTGACATACTAGTTAGGTAGCAGTTCTATTCTCAGACATGGCAACAGTGAATTTCTGTGTGTGTGTAAGGATCAATTTTTTTTTTTTGGCCATTCACAGTCACTACACACACCTACAAATGGAGAACATTGATAACTGTGCAGTAACAGAGACCTGATCCAAGCCTCCAGAGAGCACCCCTGCAATACCAGGTACAACTCTCACCACATCTGTTGGCCACCAAACCAGGACCAAAACAATAAAGGTGGAGGAGTGCCCATATTCACCAAGGATATTCACACCACCAGGCTACTTGCCCAACAGAATGTGCCTGAAATACCCCTGGTGCAACTAACAGTAGGGTAGACAGCATTCCAGATTGTATAGCTAGCTACAGATCCACCACCATGCCCTATGATACCCCCTACAGCTTTTGAAACATACTATGAAATATTATGATACAAGCAAACATCCTAATACTGCGTGACTTACACTATCCTTCCATTAACTAGAAAAACTACTTGTGTACCAACACGTGTGCCCAGCGGTTCTTGGAAGTCATAATTCCCAATGCCTTGGATCAAGTAAACCATAGTCCCACCAGGGGCTCAAATATCCTAGACCTGGTCCTTACCAACATGGCAAATCAATGCTCCACACCTATGGTCACCCCATTGGTGGTCAGGTATGCCCATTAGCTGATCACCCTTAACATCAACATCCCTCCCCCACAGCCCAGTAAGGAAACCTGCACAACACACATCTCCAAAGCCAATGTCATGCTACAAGTCGGACGTGACTAACATCATGACACCCATGCAGATGAAAACTGAAAGGACAACTGCTGAATCATACATGATGGCACTGTATGAGCACATCCACCCGTGTATGAATCGTGCCATCCAATATTGAACTAAGACGCTCCCCACCAAGAAAAGGAAGCCAATGTGGTGGCCCCCTGCTGTAAACATACTGTACAACAAAAGGAGGAAACTGTTGCACACATGGGGGGATTTCCAGGATGCAAAATACTCTGTTACCAGCTACAATAAGAGGCAGAGATCCCTCATAACATCCACCAAAGCTAGTTATGAACATAATATAGCCAAAGATGCCAAAGACAACTGCAAGCTGTTCCATAGCTATGTGAGGAATCTAAATGGTAATGTTCAGAATTGCTGTGAGCTATAACAAGATGGTATTAAATCTACTGCTCCCAGGTATATTGCCAATATCCTGGCAGATCGATTCAGTGCAAACTGCATCCCCCCACCCAACCCCCCCAAAGGGCCCATCTCAGAACGGATAGATTGCCATGTTCCATTAATAACGGCCACATAGGTAAAAACCACAGTCTACAGAGCTATTACAACAGCAGCCATGGGACCAGTCAACATCCTGGGCTGTGTACTACATGAGCTACAAACTGAACTGGCACCTCATCTATGTGCCATGTCTAATCATAGCCACACCTCAGGCTTTGTGCCCACTGTGTGGCACATAGCTACAGTTATCCCAGTTCATAAGGGGGGATCCACCTTGGATCCTGGGAACTACAGCCCCAGCAGTATGACGTGCCTGATCTGCAAGGCCATGGAATGTATTATCATGGAAATTAAAACAAAGGCATTGGCAACCTGCAAACACTAGACCCTAACCAGGTTGTGTTTGTGAAGGGCTGATCATGTCACCTCAACCTGAATGATAACTGTGAATCCATCTCCAGAGCCGTGGATGAGGGTAAGGTGGTTCACACAGCCAATTTGGACCTCACCAAGCCCTTTGACACCATCCCCCAGTCTGGAATCATAGATAAATGTATCAAGATGGCCATTAATCCCAATGTCACCGGATTGGCTGCCAACTGCTTTACTGACACAACCCACACTGTAAATGTAGGTGACACCAACTCGAGTCCCAGGCAAGTGACAGTCGGAGTATCTTAGGGTTCAGTCCTGGCACCACCCTTGTTTGGCATCTACTGCTCTGAAGTACAGTCCAACAGTAAGGAACACTGGCAAACAAAGGTCGCAGATGACTGCACACTGGGAGCCAATATTGAATCCCCACATGATGTGGATATTCTATAGAAGGGTCTTACAGAAAGACATGCTTGGTGCCTGAGCCATGGCCTCAAGATCAATGCCAAGAAATATATAGTTATCCCCATTGAGAAGGGAAATGTACCTGTGAAGTACCACATAGGTGGCAGTACACTAAACACCTAAAGTGTGATAACAGACTTAGGGACACAGGTGGACAGTGGTCTCACCTTTGATAACCACATCACCACAACTGTCAGGAAACCCACCTATGTGGAACACCTCCCACTAAGGGCTTTACATCGTGGAAAAGGAGGCTATTGTCCCACTGTAGGCATCTGAAAGTAGACCCAGTACAGACTACAATGGCCCATTATGTATGTACCCCACAAGACATCTGCAAGAAGTAGAAATGCTGCAGACATACCTCACAAAATGACCACAGGCCTATACCAGATGCCCTATGCTGACCGTCTGAAAATCATCTAGCTATACTCTGTCACGTATTGTGTTCTCAGAGGCGATCTCTGCTTAACATACCATGCCATTTCAACCCCACAGCTGTTGGACATGCTACACTTAGAGAATTCTAAACCCTCACAGACGCATGTTCCAAGGATCCAAATCCTGTCATCTCAATGAATAATACATGCAGGAGGGATCTGTTCCTGACCCAGAGACTGCCCAGACTCTGGAATAGACTGTCCGTACATGTCAAGCAGACTGCCTTTTAGCCATCTTCAAAAGAAACCTGGTCAATAGGATGGGAGATAGGACATTTACCCCAGGAATCATGTCAGTTGTTCTGCCAGGCAGGGGTGCAGGGAAGTAAATTTTGCGGAAAGTCATAGCCAGAGAATTGTCATGTCTAGGCATGTATAGCCCCTAGGGCCAATAGACTAGTATCAACGTATGACCCTATGAACCCATGAACTACACTTTCCATTGCATAACCTTGACAAGGTTGCTGATGTCATTCACTTTGAAATACACCTTTGGGAAGGAGTAGCCCAGTAATATCCAGGGCGTGTCCTATAACTGCGTAATGCTGTAGTGTGATACATTAGTTAGGTAGGAGTTCTATTCCCAGACATGTCAAGTGTGGATGCTTGTCTGTGTAGAGAGCAATGCCTTTTGAGACCATTCACAGTCACTACAACCTCCATTGCCCTTCTTTGGCAAGCTTGCTGATGTCATTCACTTTGAAATACACCTTTGGTGAAGAAGTAGCCCAGTAAATTCTGTGGCGGGTCCTATAATTGTGTAATGCTGTAGTGTGATATACTAGTTAGGTAGAAGTTCTATTCCCAGACATGGCAAGTGTGGATGCTTGTGTGTTTGTTTGTCTGTGTAGGGAGTAATGCCTTTTGAGGCCATTCACAGTCACTACAACCACCATTACCCTTTTTTTGGCAAGCCTGCTGATGTCATTCACTTTGAAATACACCTTTGGGAAAAAAATAGCCCAATAATCCCTGGGGCATGTGTTATAACTGTGTAATGCTGAAGTGTGATGCACTAGTTCAGTAAGAGTTCCAGTCCCAGACATGGTAACTGTGAGACTTGGTGTGTGTGTGTGTTTGTCATTCGTATCCTGGGTGGAGGTCGCTGTGAGTAACAACTGGACTCATTGTGGGGTGGGTTTTGCAAATTTCTTATATGGTGGGCCTATTATATGTCAGGATGTCAACCTTACAAGGATAACAGATGTCAAACAGCAGAGAGGCTGGGGCTGAAAATCCATACCCCTACATGTGACATCAAGGCCTGGCAAACAATTTAGGCAACACTTGTATTACCCAGAGAGCACTACCAACCCATGTTTCATACGCAAACACACTCGGCTAGGCAACAACCACTATGTTGGTAGTTTCCTGCATATTGCCCACAGATAGTAACCATGGTGTGATTGCAGCGGACTACAGAGGGCATGGCACTCTCTCCCATGACTACAATAGGCACATAATTGCATACAGTGCTCCTTCACTATGTTCCCCACTGGACATCTGCAACAACTGTAGTGCCAGCAAATGTAATTCACAAAGGACATACCCTGCCTTATACACATGCCCTGTATGGACAGTTGCCACTGACACCAGGGAATACCTGTATCATGCTGTCAGTGTATGTGCAGGATCAACCTGGTGTCCATTGCCAGTTCCCACCACATGAGGCCAGGAATGGCACATCTGATGATAACAATCTTTGTACACAACATGCCCCAGACACCCCAGGTACACTTCCACATGTCACAGAACATGCATACGGGACATGTGCACATCCCAGAACCATCCATGTCATGGACTATAGAACACATATATGGCAAGCATAGCATAACACTGGTCACCCACAACAGTAACCCAGATGAATGGATGGTGAATACAATACCCACCTGTGTGGGCCAATCCAGACACTACACCCCTGAGACACACTGCAGACCATTTTCATGTGGTGTGATGCCAAGGTATACCCTTTACCTAGCCTTGTACAGTCTTCTGGCAAGTCAACCACTACACACCTGTAAAGCAATGCACCCATACATGTCCGTACTGGCAACCTGTGTCTGTGTGTGTGTGGATTTTAATGATTTGGATGCCATTCACACTCACTACACCTCCCATTGGGCTACTGAAGCATGCCTTCTGATATCAGACACCTTCACATACCCTTTGCTCATATATCATCCCCTGTAGTGCATCTAATACCTGCATATTACTGTATTGTGGCAAACTGGCTAGTTAGGAAGCCTAATCCTGAACCTGGCAACTGTGATAATGTGGGTGAGTCCCTGGGAGAGTGTGGATGTGTCAAAGTTGACACCTGTTCATGTGGACAGGCATGTGTACCACACCTGCCTTATCCCTCCTTTATCACTGTTGCAGATGTCACTCACTATCAGATATACCTTTGGACAGCTCCCCAAGCTGTAAGTTCTGTGGCACATGCAATAACTGCATACACACGTGATAGCAATACATAGTCAGGCAGGGGTTTGAAACCCGCACTGGTAAGTGTGTGATACAAGCATGCTTAGGTTTTACTCTCCCACCCCCTCCCTATCTTACTTTGTCTCTGTCTGTCTCTCTCACTCCCACTCTGGTGGCTGTGGAGAAGTACACCTGCTTTGCTTAGGCAGCAGCTTGTGTTTTGTAAGTGATGCTCATGATTAGCTGATGGTCTGTGCATGAATTGCAGTCCCCCACTAGCTGATTGCATGTGGAACAGCTGTGGTAACATTCCCATAGCCAATTGCATAGAAACATACTCCTATACCTAGGAACATCATGTGGGTATGGGGCCTTTTCATTCACTGTGAGCAGGACCTCATGTTGGTGTTTGGCAAACAGCATCACAGATGGTATTGGGATATAGGTTCATAGGTTCATAGGTAGGTACTAGGCTATTGGCCCTTGGCCTATATAAGCCTAGCCAAATGGTACCCTGGCTTTTGCCACCCAAGAAAATTATTTTCCTGTGCCCCTGTCAAGCAGAGCCACAGAAGTGATCCCCAGGGTGAATTTCTTATCTCCCATCCAATCATCAAGATTTTTCTTGAAGAGTGATAATGAGGAGCTTTGTTTGATATAGACAGGTAGTTTGTTCCAGAGTATGGGAAGTCTCTGGGACAGGAATCTATCCCTACAGCATGTTCTGTTTATTGTGGTGACAAGGTTTAGGTCCCTAGAGCATGTAGCTCGGAGGGATTGGGATTTCATTACATGGCACATGTCCAACAGCTCTGGGTTTGACATAGCTTTGTATGTTAGGCAGAGATCGCCTCTGAGTAGGCGATATGTGACAGAGAAAAGCTGTTTTTTTTTTGAGACAGTCTGTGTAGGGCATCTGTTTGAGGGTGGTAATCCTCTTTGTGAGGTATTCTGTGGCCTTTCCAGTTGTTGTAGATGTCTTGTGAGGTACATACCAAAAGGGGCATTGTACTCTATAATGGGTCTAATAAGTGATGAGTAGAGGGGAAGCATGACCTCTTTTTTTCCTGGATGAGAAACCTTTTGTGATGAGGTGTGCCACATAGTAGGATTTCCTGACTACTGTGGCGATGTGATTATCAAAGGAGAGACTACTGTCCACCTGCATCCCAAGGTCTCTTATCACACTTTCAGTGTTAAGTAGACTACCGCCTATGTGGTAGTTCATGGGTACAGAGTTTTTACCAAAAGGGATGACAATGCACTTTTTAGCATTGAGCTTGAGGCCATGACTTTGACACCAGGCATCTGTCTCAGTGAGGCCCTTTTGTAGGATGTCCACATCGTTAGGAGTTTTGATTATGGCTTCTGGAGCATTCTCCCGGGCCCGCTGAAAAAACGACTGTGGAACCTACCTAGTCGTTTTCTTTCAAAAAATATAATAAAATAAAAAAATAAAAAAAAAAGTTTGCAGTCATCTGCAAACTTTGTTAACCAAAGACCTTCTGTGATAGCCTGTACTTCAGAGAAGTAGACACCAAACAGGAGAGGATCTAGGACTGAACCCTGTGGTACTCCACTTGTCACTGGTCTGAAGTTGGATTTAGAGTCTGCTACTTTCACAGTGTGGGTTCTGTCAGTGAGCCAGTTGGCAACCCATCTTGTGACATAGGGATTTATACCTAGTTTAGTGAGTTTGTCTATAATTCCAGAGTACGGGATGGTGTCAAAAGCCTTGGCGAGATCTAGATAGGCTGTGTGTACCACCTTACCCTCATCTACAGCTTTGGGGACCGCTTCAAAGAAGTCTATCAGGTTTGGGAGACATGCTCTGCCTTTTACAAACCCGAAATAGGTAGGGTCCAGAGTTTTGGAGATTACTAATGTCATTGTTTATAAGTTCCATGATGATATGCTCCATACCCTTGCAGACCAGGCTCGTCAGGCTAATGGGGCGGTAGTTCCAGGGGTCCGTGGTGGCTCCTCCTTTGTGGAGTGGGATAACCGTTGCTGTGTACCATTCAGTGGGCACAAAGCCTGAGGTGAGGCTATGATTGAACATGGTACTTAGGTGGGGCACCAGTTCATTCTATAGTTCATGTAGAATGCAGCCTGGGATGTTTTCAGTTCCCATGGTTGCTGTGTTCTTGGCTTTGGGGAGTGTGTTTTTTTACTTGTGCAGCCATGATTACAGGTACTTTGCATTCTTCCGGTATAGAGATGGGCCCTTTAGGGGATGAGAGAGGGGTAAAGTTAGCACTGAACCTATCTGCCAGGATATTGGCAATATCAGTTGGTTCTGTGTATTTAGTGCCATTGTGCTGTAACTCAGAGCAGATCTGAGTGTTGCCATTGAGATTCTTTATATAGCTGTAGAATGCTTTGTGGTTGTCTTTAGAATCAGTGGAGATTTTGTTTTTGTAACTAGCGTTCTAGGATTTTATGAGGTATCTCAGCTTCTTACTGAGGCTGACCACCGAGTTCCTCCAATCATGGGATTTTACTCTTTTTTGCAACAGTTTCTTTCTTCTCTTGTAGAGTTTGTTTATAGCAGGGGACCACCAGATTGGCTTCATTTTTTTGGAGGATAGCATCTTGGTTCTGTTAGGGATTGCAAGATCCATGTGTAAGTGCTTATAAAGTCCAATTGTATAGGATTCAGCAGTTGTATCTCTATTGTCCGTCAGCATGGGTGTCGTGAAGTTTGCCACTTCTGTCTTAAGAAGTATGAATTTGGCTTTGGAGAAATTTTTTACAGTGGTTTCCCTAATGGGGGGGTGGGGGTGGGGAGGGATGTGAATGTCTAGGGTGATTAGCTTGTGGTCGGATCTGACCAATGAGGAATTGACCTCTGATGTGGAACACCGGTTGCCCATGTTGGTAATGACCAGGTCTAGGATATTGCTGCCCCTGGTGGGGGTGTGGATAATTTGAACCATGGCATTGGAATTTATGAATTCCAGAATACTTTGAGCAGAAGATTTGGTACATGAGTAGCTTTCCCAGTCGATGGTGGGGTAGTTGAAATCACCCATTATTAGGGTGTTAGGTTGTACCCTAATATTTTCCAGTGTATCAAGAAATGAGGAGTGGGAATCCTGGGGCATGGTGGGGGATCTGTCGTAAGCTACAATTTGCATTGCGGTCTTGCCCAGAGTTAGTTGCACTTGGATAATCTCAGATGCATTATGCTGAGCAAATAGCCTGGAGGTGTGGATATCTTTAATGAATATGGACATGCCTCTGCCTTTAGTGCTTTGGTGCAGGTTAGGTGACTGAAAGGGGTGGTATGAATTATAGCCTGGTAATGCAGGGGTGCTCTCTGGAGCCTTGAACCAGGTCTCAGTCACTGCACAGATGTCGATGTTCTCCATTTTAAGGAGTACCTGGAGTAAGTTCAGTTTGAGGTTTAGACTTCTACCATTAAGTAGCATTACCCTCAGATTTTGCTTGCTTGTACCTGTTAATGTGGTGAATTTGTCAATTGAATCTTGTCTAAAAAAAGCACTATAGGGGTGTCAAGAGCCTTAGCCAGTATCCGGAATCCCAAAGGCGACAGGTGCAGGCCATCTCTGGCAAAGTATCGTGATTTGTCGATCATGTTATCCCAAGCAGACAGATACTGGATCCCCTTAGAATGACACCAGAAGCTTAGCCAATTGTTGAAGTCAATCATTTTGTCCTTGTACTGTGGCATCATTCTGGGTGATGGCAGGATGATACTCAGGGCTAGGGTCATAACTGCCTGGGCTACAAGATCAGAAAGCTCTTCCATGTCTCTTTTCATGTAGTCCAGGGAGGTATGTCTCAGGTCATTCACACCAACATGGACAATGACAGAGTCATATTTGTACTTGCTGTGGAGTGACCTGAGTGCATGCATTATGTCGCGGATCCTGGCACCTGACAGGCAGCTGACTAACTTTCTCCTTGTTTAACCTGGTGAGTGGAACATCAGTGTGTCTGACTATAGAGTCACCTATGACTAGAGTGTTGGGTACATTGTTATGCCTTATGGGCTGTGGTTGGGTGGCACACAGAGTTTGTGGGCTATGTGTCATTTCGGTTGTGTTGGGGGGGTGGAGGTTGCTTGCGTTTCTGCTTTGGAGGTTCCCGTTGCTTGGGTAGATTTTTTTGAGAGCCTCTGTGAATGTAAGTGTGTGTTTTGTGTTTTTATGTGTGTGTTTTGCTGGTGTAGGTTTTGAGGGACTATGTGATGTGTGGTGTGGTGCAAGTGTTTACCTTCTCCTCTTGACTGTCTAGTCCAGTCTTGGGTGAATAGAGCTTTGCTTCCAGTTTGGTTATATAAGTGCATCTCTCACAGGCTGCAGTGTTGGGTGGTAGGAGGAGAGGGTTGTCTGTGTACATAAGGCAATTGCTGCATTGCCCCTAGATGCCCAGATTCATCAGGTAGACATGAGAAATCACCAGGAGCTGACCCTTAGACATGCCTGGATAGGTGCTTATTTATTAAGTACTAAAAAATGTTTTCCTCTAGACAAGTGAGGAAAGTTGAGTGTTGTAGTAATTTGTAGCTTATTTAGTGCTTACAATGAGTTCTGAACAAGTGCTGAGCTCAAAGAAAAAGATTTGAGTTCTGAAACTAGAAAACTGGCTAGTTCTAAGAAACAAAATTAAGCAAGAAGGCTTCCCTCCAACACAGAAAGGCTTGGGGGCACAGAAGCTTACACACAGTCCTGGATACAGCAAATCTGAATCTGGACTAGACAACTTATAGGAAAGGCAGGAAACAAGCTTAGAAAAAAAAAAAAAAAAATATATATATATATATATATATATATATATATATATATATATATATATATATATATATATATATATATATATTTTTTTTTTTTTTTGTAAAGGGGAAAGGAAGAGCAGAAGCTAACTAGATTGGCCTTCTCAAATGTTCTCCCTGAAATAGGTAGAATGAGGTAATGACACTAGACTGGGAGGAGTGTCCCAGATCAAATTTACAGTACAGTTGGGCAACTGCAAAGCCACAAAGTATAAAAACACAATACCAGGAGGTAGGGAGGGTGGGAAACAAAAATCAGAACAAACAAACCCAACCAGATGCTTAACAACTGTAGAAAATTCTACTTAATAACTTACACACAGTGAGTAAAATAAAAGTGCTATAAATAACTCAGAAATAAGCAAATGTTATATATTGTAGATTAGTTAGCTCAGAGCCCTTCCTCCGACTTCCTCCGATTAGCTCAGTGTGAAATGGCAGAAACAGTCACAAGTTAACTTCTTAAGTAACAAAGTTGAAACCTGAAACAACTTTAAAAAAATGTTGAAATAACCAATGAGGTGCTTACTCCAAGGCGTAGTCCAGGCAACCTCAGTCAGCCAATGACCACAAACAATTCACTCTCACTGAAATGCTATACTGGCCTTGTCTAAGCTATGATGGCCTGGGACATGTGCTCAAACATACAGCCTCTACTAACAAACAACTAGGCCCAAAACACAAGCTTGAATATGGACAAAACTACACTACAAACACTACTTAGGTAGAAAAAACTGCAGAAATGTTTAAACAGATAAAGGATCAAGGAGACTCTAGAGAATGCTTTTAAATGCAAACAAGTTATATGATACACTTCTAGCAGGAAATCAGAACAAACAAACCCAACCAGATGCTTAACAATTGTATAAAATTCTACTTAATACCTCACACACAGTGAGTAAAATAAAAGTGCCATAAATAACTCAGAAATAAGCAAAAAACAGGATACTTAATGTTATATATCACAGAGTAGTTAGCTCAGAGCCCTTCCTCCGACTTCCTCCGATTAGCTCAGTGTCAAATGGCAGAAACAGTCACACTTTAACTTCTTAAGTAACAAAGTTGAAATACCACTAACAACATACACTGTGGAGACAGGCCAACAAACAGGAGTGAGATGTTCCAGACATGACTACAGAATGTAAGTGTTGCTCTTCTGCATTTGGAGTAATGTTGATTTAACAGGGTTTGTGTGGATATGGCTGGTCTACTTGATTTAATACCTGTCATGACGGTGTTATGTGTTTCAGGAAACTCTCACCTGTAGGGCTATCTGCAGACTGGGCAGTGTTTGGAGTCTTATGTTTCTTGTGTTACTCCCAGATGACTTATCTTAGAACTGCAGAAGCATAGTCTGAGGACTGCAGTCAGTACATGGTGACACCCATGACAGTTACTGACTTCATATCCCTCATAGGACATATGTCACAACAAACCCTGTTACAACAGTAAATGTATGAGGGTATCACAGTAACATGCCAATATTGCCCCAATGTTTGTGGCTCCAGCCACAAGTCTGTCAACCTTTGTACATATGTCATGCAGTAAGAGGTGCGTATGTTTTGTACACCATTATTTATTGACATCATACCTGATAACAAGCCAGTCAGATATCAGACTGCTAGACATGTGATGTATAGTAGGGGTTATTTCTGAGGAAATAACCTGGGCATTCTGTGGTTGTGTGTACAGTAGTGGGGTCCATGTACTTATGGTGATTGTCGACAGTATGTGTATTGTGAATACGTACCTTGGCCTGTGTACAGACTTTGATAGATGTCATTGTTCCTGGTCCTGTTCTATCTGATGTTACATGCTACTCCAGTGTATGGTACTCTATCAGCTCACATGTTTGTAGGGCCAAACACACATGTGTCCCATACCACAGACAGGCATTGGACCACACTGTGTCGTGACCCAGTATATGAAGGGTTAGTGTGTGAGTGGCACATAGGAGCATGGTGTTGATCACAGTCCATATAGTGTAATATTAAGCTTGCGTACCATATGTGGCTGCGGCTGTGTTCACATTGGTTGAGGATATGCACTTGCACACAGGTGTCTGTTACTCTGTGCTGTGACATGCCTGTAGAGCCTGCTATATTTGCAGGTACATGTGTATTCCCCCCATACAAAATGTAGGCCAGTGTTGTGGCAGTCAGCCTGTAGTTTGCACAGTGCTTTGTTACATGCTTAGCAGCTTAGTGTAATTACCCAGTGTGATGTTATGTCCAGATATTTGCAAGATGTACTGCTATCGGGCCACCATAACTGTTGTGTATTTCTGACAAAGCAGTGGGATTCTGTACAGATATATGTCACAAACTACTGGGTAGTATGTGGCATGTGATGTCTGCACCACCAGTTATTATGTGTCAGGATAGACAGGAGTGTGTGAATGCATAAACTGTGTGGGCATATGTAGTCCAGTATTTATGTGCTATACCCATGTACATGGCTGTTAACATCCACATTGTCAGGCTTGGCCCACATTTCTCACACAAAGGGGATCTGTATATACCTCTAGACTGACCAGAGAGTGCCAGACTATCCACATATATTGGTTATATCTCTGCTGTAGTCCACAGGATCATCACTGTGTTATCAGTGGTACTGTAGTATGATGTCCTTAGGATGTCTGTCAGTAACCGATGGCGTACATGTCAATAGCAGATGTGACCTTCCACACCCAAGTCAATGGTTTAAGTTTTCTGAGTCAAGCAGTATTTTGTTGTGTCTTTCGGCTTTTTCTGGTTAGGGGTCGCCACAGCAGAACTCCGGTCCGGTAATGATTGGCAGTAGATTTTTACATCCCGAGTTGCCAGCCCTGATGCAAAACCTTCAACAAAGGTATGCCCATTCACACATGTCTCCACACAGAAGATGCTCGAGTCAAGCAGAATATGCTTTTAATTTCTTTTCAATAGTGCAAACAGCCATAACTAGCACATATACAGAATGAAGCAAATGCCACTTGCACAGACTTATAGAGGGTAAAATAAACAGCTGCCGATGTTGACAAAGTGCTGAGCAAGAATTAATTTATGAAGCAAGTAGACTATTGCGGCTTCATAAATGAATGCCGAATACCTTGCATTTGCGGCAACACTAAAGCTCCAAAGCGCTTTGTGTTTGATGATTTAATGATGCTTTTTATTCTTTATTTAACATGTATTGGCAGATCTCCAACCATTTTATTTTTATCTGCTTACTGGAATTGTTCCATTTCAGTACTCAGAATTGCTCTTACTAAAATATTTGATGCAGAACTAAAATCTGCTTGGTGTGATGTTGCACTGTAATATAATTTCTAAACTAATTTGAACTATCTCATTTGTTAGTTGGTAATAGGGACATTTATGCTGGTGTTATGTAGGTAAACCCAGACTGTATACTCCTTGTGTCAGCCCTGCCTCATACTATCTGCATCACAGTTCTAACAACTATATCTTTGCAGGTCTTCTTATCTAGTGTTCAAAGTCACTTCTCTTCATTTTTCTGCTTTTACTAGCCAAGTGTTATTGTTCATTTACAGATTATACATTATATCACTGTTGTTATTCATTTATCCTTTAAGTATATACACAGCAGCTCTCTTTTTTACACATACAAAACCATTTCATGACTTATTCCACTTGCTAGCTTGAGGAAATTAGCATTGTCTTAATGACCTGAGATATTACTGTGACTCATCTGTGCATCTTTATTCTCTATAATCTGGAAACTTTGACTACCTTATGGTGATAACTTTCACTATTTTAACCAGCACGGAAATGTGCAAACTGGGGACAACCTTACCTCTTGTAATGATTGTAACAGTCTTGCTCAGTATATATACCTCCACTACAGTGATATGGAAGGCAGCTGGTGTGGCTCTAACTATATTCTCTTAGATGGTTTAGAGGGAATTTAATGTTGTAATGGTACATAGCAGGAAGGTTCTGTGAAAACCTCTGGTGTTCCACTTCCATTTTTAATATGGGAAACTATCCTTCATGGGTATAATTGCAGGCATAGATAACATTAGCACATGGCTGGTAGACAACTTGTATTTTTTGTTTATGTTATAGAAATTTGCTTACAAAGTAAGTGGGCTGACTGTGAGACTGTCTTCAGACATGCCCCATGCCCCAGAGGAGCTGAAAACAGTACATTACATGGCAGGTAATTATACAATACTATACAAATGAAACAGCACAGAGTGAGTTATACAATGCTAGATAAAATACACTCTACAGAGACTCAGTACATGAATGGTAGTTATACAATACCTGACAAAAAGAAAGAGCTGAGAATCAGTATGATAGGATGTAGTTAAGATGTAGTGTGCAGTATTGTGCAGTCAAACGGTAGCAAGTAGTTATTTACAGTATTTACATCATTATCTTACTAATGCAGCCTTGAGTTATCAAACTTTGTTTCAGTAAAAAGGTGAGAACAGGATGGTGCTTGACCTGTGTCCATATCTCTCGACTTTTAAGCACAAGAAATTGGAACAAAGCCAAAAATAAAGGGGGAACAAATCAAGGGCAATTTTTAAATATTGTTTTTATTTAAAAAGTTGCTAGAAAAGTGGGAGCCATTGCAAGCAAAGATGTAAGAAAGGATAGGTGGAACAAAAGTAGTGGTTGCTCATGTAATACAAGAGACCCCAAGAGAGGAAGATTTTGACATCTGCTAGTGGGACGATGGAATGGTCCTGGAGGCTAGAATGGAGTTAATGACAGTTACTGATGCATAAAAATGTGAAACTGCAAGATGTAGAAAAAGACTGGGTGATTACTTGAGAAGAGTAAGAATGCATGGTGGGTACAGACATATGGGGTTTGGAGAAGGGGAAATTTAGGAAATATATGTTAAGTAGTTAGGGTGCATCAAATAGGGATAATGGTATAATATTTAGCAGTGCAGTAGGCAGTAAGAAGATATTAGCGACAAGGTTTGTAAATGACAAAGGGGGAATGGAGGGCAGGGCTAGGTGGTGCAGATGGAGGAGTAATGATCAGTGTCCAATAACTGCAAGTTGACAATGTATTGCAGTAACTGTAAAATCGCTAGACAGAATACCTTTGAGCTGCTTTGGACACATCTTAAAATTACACTGTAGACACATATATACCAGATATGAGGTTTCTCTTCTGGGGAACTTGTGGAGTAAGGTGTTTTGTTAGTATTTTCTATAGTGTTGATAGTTTTGATTGCTTCATATATGTAAATGAATGACAAGAGGTTCATTAAAGTACTGCTTTCAATGTTTCAATAAAAATTATTTACGTATGTTTTAGTTTCTCAGCTATTTTCTGCCAGCCTTTTAGCACATATTCATGGAGGTATGCAAGAAGTGGCCATATTTGTGAAGCAAACATGGCTAGCTATTTTTGTGCCCAGTGTCATCCCTGATCTGGAGTCCCCTCAACTTTATGTTGAGGAGCAAAACTGCACTTGAGAAGCACAAAAAGAAAATGCTTTCTCCTTTTAAACATTAAAAACATTTATAGCAAGCAGCTGTTACAATTCATGCTACACATGGAGTGTTTCAGTTCAGACTGAAAATGCAATACAAGTATTTATTTCTGAATGCTGGTAGGCACTGAAGACCAAAGCAGGATCTATAGGTATATGATGCTCAGTGAATGCATGATGTGGAGATCGGGTAGCCTCCAAATTCAATAAATACTTCAGCCTCTCACATACTCTATCACTGTGATGTAGAAAGAAAGGGTTTTCAGAAAGCCAGTAAGCACAAAGCAGTTGCTACACTGGCTTAGAATATCTAGTGCTGTCATGGCAGCTTCAGAAGGGGCGAGAGCTGACTGAGATTCCAAAATGGCCAGTACTTGCACAACCCAATAGCAAGAGATGAATCTTAACACACAAAGCACTCAAGCCCAAAAGACACTGAATATCTTGTATATGATGCCATGCTATTAGCCACTGACTGAAGATATTTTTTTCATTATATTTAGATGCTATAGCATAGAGGAGACGATAATAGATGTTAAGCAGGTGTTCTTTTCCCTTCCTATTGCTAAGATGTTAAATAATTCCGCCTTATCCTGTAGAACTGCATATCCAACTGGGAGGATCTTCTTAGATTGTACACTCCAATGTGGGCAATGAATATGGTATATTTAGCCTTAATCCCTTCTAAACTAGTTGACATGCCTCTAATTTTAACCTCAAGCATATAATTGTGGAACTTTTTTCCCCGAGCCTCCTCTGAAAAAGGGCTCTGGCTCAGTCGGACAGTCCCAATCAACAAATGCCAAATAAATAAATAAACACCATAATAACATGATACGTCGAAACATGTGTGGGTGAGAGGAAAGGCTTAGTGAGATATATGTTGTTGATTTTACACTAACTGTAGCATTGATCAAACAGATATTTTGGACAATATTTCTGCCTTTGTCACTTCTGTGTCTTATTCTAACCAGAGTGATCTTTCAGTGAGATAAAAGTTATTATTACTTTTGCAGTAATTCTTACATGGATCAACCAGATAGTTTAGATATTTCTGACTTTATTTGTGTGTCTGATTCTAATCAGCGGTTAGCACAGTGAGATAAATGTTATTACTTGTACACTAAATCCAGCATGGAGCAGCCATATATTTTGGACAATATTTCTGGCTTTGTCAATGTGTAGAATTTACTGAATTACTCTGGTCTTTTCCTAACAGGGGGTAATGAGTCAGTCTTGTATACACCTGCATCAGGAATATAATGAATGTCTACTCAACAGGTTATGTATGGCAGTTATCACCTTTGTCTGAACATGCAGAACCTTGCAGTAATGAAATGCAAGTAAAAGTAATGTCTTTCGGCTTTTCCCGGTTAGGGTCGCCACAGCGGAACTCCGGTCCGCTAATGATTGGCAGTGGATTTTTACAGTAACAAGGTGCCAGCCCGACGCCCAACCTTCAAAGAAGGCACACCCATTCACGCATGCACCTACCTGCATGTCTTTAATGTCACTCGACCGGGGGGAGGACATGCAGACTCCACACAGAAGGCACTCCAGCTGAGAATCGAACCGGAGACCATCTTGCTGTGGGGCGATAATGCTAATCGCTGCACCACCGTGGCCTGCAGTAATGAAAGGCAAGTCATTATCACATTATTAGTTTACAATAAGTGCAGTTACAGTATAACACTGAGTCATTATCACTTGTCAGGTAAAACGCTCAGCAGCTGCCACTGTTATTTACATTACTAAAAGTCATTATCCCATTGATGAATGCACAACCCAGATTTGTTTTCTCACTATGTTTAGCTCTCCTGTCACTCTCCTCCCTTCAGGTAAAGTAAATGTATTTAGGTCAGGGCAAGAGACATTAGATTAGTTCCTCCTTTGATTCCTTATGTCCATTGCAGAAAGGCCGCATAGATATGGAAAAAGCAGAGGCAGCTTGCAAAGGTATAGGACTCTTCAGATGCCCTTGAGTGCCACTGAAATCCCATACCTGTCCTGTATTCATTAGTGGAGTGGCAGTCCTGGCCCTGCTTTTTCTTTTTACATGTGCCCTTCATAGGCCCTTGTCAATATCTTTTCATGCAGTATTTTGTCTAGGGCAAGAATGTTTCTGCTTTACAATGATCTGTGCCCAAAAGCAGGAGGAATGATAAGTGAGTGTGTGGCCATGCCTCCAGAAATTACAAATACTACAACTTCAGCTTTCCCACATATGGCATGAAGGTCCAGTTGATTGCAAGAAGAGATATGCACTGGACTGGCCTCCTGCAGTTGTTAGAAGTGTTCTATTTACCCTGAGCCTGACATACTTGTGTTGCATGTTGGAGGGAACAATGTCATCATTCCTCCATTTGGAGAGCTGAGGTTTCAAATCAAGGTGATTTTTGAACACATGCAGTCATGGTGCATGGTGCCCATGTTGTCATTTTGTGTGGTCTGACATAATTCCTCACCAGGACTGGAGAAATACAAACAGCCAGCAGGCAGCTCACAAGGCCAGATGGTTACAGAATGGGTTCATGCAAGCCTTGATGCACAGGATTGGCAGATCAACAATCAGCTATAACAGCATTACTGCAGAAGATGATCACCATTTCAGAAGTGATGGAGTTCACCTAAATGAAGATGGCATTGACCTGTTCTTACTGATCTGCACAATGGCATGATGGCAGCAATGCATGACATACTGGCAACATGCACCTATTGACAAAAGATGGAAAACAACCATGACCAGGTAGGAGCAATATGGTAAGTGAAAGTCTATTACATTTCATTAAAACCCTTTTCACTACTTAGAACACAGTAAAATAATTGTAATTGTAACTTTGCTACGGAACATGTCAACATTCTAGGTAAAACCTCATTTGAAGACAGTGTTACTACTTATAAGATGTAAAAGAACTGTGTCTGTATGTTGTACACATCCACAGATGTCACACTTTGTTTAGGACTTAGGTTATGGAAATTATAATTTTTTTCATATTTTGACAAATAACTTTGCTACGAGCATGTCATTGTGCTAAGTAATACCTCATTTTGAAGACCATGCTAGTCCTTACAACATGGTAAAAGAACTGTACCCATGGGCTGTGCACATGTACAGACATCATAGTTTGTTTAGGACTTAGGTTATGAAAATTATGACATTTTTTCATATTTTGGTATATAACATTGCTTAGGGAACTTGTCAACATGCTAAGTAATACCTCATTTTGAAGACAGTATTAGTCCTTACAACATGGTAAAAGAACTGTGTCTGTATGCTGTACACATGTACAGATATCACAATTCTTTTAGGACTAAGGTTATGAAGATTATGATATTTTATTCATATTTTAGTAAATGACTTTGCTAAGGAAAGATGTCAACATGCTAAGTAATACCTCGTTTTGAAGACAGTATTACTACTTACAACACGGTAAAAGAACTGGGTCTGTATGCTTTACATATGTACAGACATCACAGTTTGCTTAGGACTTAGGTTATGGAAATTATGATTGTTTTCATATTTTGGTAAATAACTTTGCAAGGGAGCATGTCATTGTGCCACATAATACCTCATTTCAAATACAGTATTACTTCTTACAACATGGTAAAAGAACTGTATCTGTATGCCATACTCATGTACAGATATCACAGTTTGTTTAGTCTTGTAGGATTATGGAAATTATACATTTGCCATATTTCTCATTATTATGCCCATATCTTTGCAAGGAAGCATGGTGATGACACAAATGATGCATCATTTTGTAGCTGACATTGAGCCACACAACCTGTACATTGATATGTAGTCTCTGTTACAGGTGATACGATTTTATGCTTTGTTTATTTATCAATTATGAGAAATATAATATTAATCATATATCTGTGAATGTCTCAGTAAAGGAGCATCACACAGTAATGGTTAAGGTATAATTTTTAAGCTGAGATTCATGCAAATATATTAACTGCAAATTGTATGGGTCTACATAGTACATTCAGCACGATATTGTCATTTGTTTTACCAAAAAGGTAAAAAATATGCATAATATTAGCATTCCTTGGCAGATATTTAATAATTACTTAGATACACACTATCAACATTTACACTGTTGGAAATTTCAATGTCTGTTGAACAACTTATGCGTTTACATTTTTAGTCTAGCTCTTATGGTTAAAGAGTTCTGAACATTTGTTTTCTGTATGGTATTACAAATGGATTTATGTGAAAATGAGCTCTGGCTGCACTGTTGTTCCTATGGTGGAAGTAAGCAGGCAGCATTTTCTGAGCTGCTCCAGATTGAATGAGTTAATACACATCTCTGTCTCCCCCCACCACATCTGTGACAAAAAACTGTTCACGCAACTCAATAGGTATGGCTACAGTTTATCTACCATTGGGACATATATTGTATTGTGCCACACTTTGTGCTATGTGTTTGTAGCCATGTTCCCTGTGGGGACACTATCATTGCTGGCCTGTTACGGACAATGTCACCTGCATGCCACTGTAAGGGCCACTATGGTTCCATATATGCATGTGGTCTGTTTGCTATGTGATTGCTGCACATCTGTCATTATGTGTTATTGGGGCTCTCTATGCATACTGTTGGACATGATCCAGAATTGTGTGAACTATTACTACCCACATATGTTCTCTAACAGTGACACAATAGCATGTTTATGGAACAGTTGCCAGCAAAACCACCTCTCACACATCATCTGGCCATGTTACCAGTCCACATCACATGTGAAACCCACCCTGGGACCTCCTCATCTACTGGTCCTGCACTACCTTCAGGTGGAACTACCTCAGGGGATGGTGTTTCCCTCCGGGGGGCACACACAGACATGATCCTGCCACCCGAGGTCAGGTCCAGGGTCTGGTGCATAGGGAGCTCCACAGACTTTTGGGGGATGTGCTACAGCACCTTGAGGCCCACAGTACACAATCACAGGGTCCACATGCTCCTCCTGCTCAGCTTCCAGCCCAGGCACCTTCAAGGCCGTGAAGCTACTGTTGTGACTGGCAATGGGTGGGGGCCTTGTTCTCATTGTTTCCATTTGGGGGCTCATGGGGCTTCCACATCACAGACGACACTCACCATCCAGGGTGTTTACCCACCACATGTGTCAAATACTACCCCTGTAGGCTGTCTTCTCTATCCACCAACTCAAAGCACCTCCAGAAATATACCTTCTATCCTTCCCAAAATTCCCATTCCTACCTTCACAGACAACGGAAATGTGGTCCCAACAAGGGGTTCACATGTGACATAACCATCCATGTTGCACACACTTACTGCTATCTATCTATCTATCTATATCTATATATATATATATATATATATATATATATATATATATATATATATATGTGTGTGTGTGTGTGTGTGTGTGTGTGTGTGTGTGTGTGTGTGTGTGTGTGTGTGTGTGTATTGATATGTGGGATGTTCCCTCCCACATAGCATGCAGCACTGTGATGCAAAAATAGGGGACATGTATTTATGTACATATGTGTGTGTGTGTGTTTGTATATATGTAGATATACACACACACACACATATATATATATATATATATATATATATATATATATATATATATATATATATATATATATATATATATATATATTATATATATACATATAGGTGTCTGTATATCTGTAGACTTACATGTATATGTATATATATATATATATATATATATATATATACACACACACATACATACCTCTCTCTCTCTCTCTCTCTATATATATATATATATATATATATATATATATATATATATATATATATATGGGACACATTCAGACATCAGGTCCACAATCTCTAGCACTCCTTCCAGTGCAGCTGCACTATTCTGCCTTGCTACAACACAGACAGGTGCCACATATAAACATAGCCTAACATTAGAAGGGGTATATATAGGGACAGATTGCAGGTAAGCCTATTATACACCTATGGCATTTCAGCATGCTACATTACCTATTAACTTGAGTGTCCTGTAAGTGGTGGGTTCTGTAACCCACATGTCCATCATTATGGCATTACTTCCACCACCAGCTATTGGCCACAGTAATATACATGTTTTCCATTACACAACACACATTATGATGGCTTATATCTTGTCAGTCAATGCTGCCCTGCACAGTTGATAGGTATGGCCCACTACCCACAGGGACAGACTCTATTGGCCGTAGCAGCTGTTCAGCTGGAAATCATTACAACAACAACACCTGATGGCACAAATCATTACACATCTTCTATCCCATTATTATGGACCAAGTACTACAATCAATTACATGCATATATACTTCACATACCTGTTGTGGGAATGATGTCTGTTCTGGATAATTTGCTTGAAAGTTTTTATTTTGTCTTTTTTTTCTTTGCCTTTGGCTTGGCCTTTAGCTCTCTCTCGCTCTCTCTCTGTCTCTCTCTCTCTCTCATTCTCTCTCATTCTCTCTCTCTCATTCTCGCTCCAGTAATGGCCTCTGCACCAGTCAGTATCCTCCACTTGCTACCTGCATACAGTATGCTGTGTAGTACTTCCAATTACCACTGTCATGGCAACCCACTACTATAAATCCCTACATTATGTGGGCATGGTCCGTTTACCTTTCCTGTATGGTGGACATCCTTCCTGTGTGTGGGCAGCAGTGTTACAGACAGCAGGAAGCAATACCTCTTACAAGAGGACTTGCAGACTCAGACCAGCTGCATATTTGTATAAGGTTCCCAACTGCAGACAGAGTGTGAGTAGTGTTGTTATATGCATTGTATAGCACCAGTGTTACAGAGTTTGTGTACATACTAGTTTAACATGGAATGCAGTCTGTATGCATAGCTCTCAAATGTGGGCCTATCCACATAATAGCCAGAGGTGTGCCTGTTATGTTTTGTCTGTCCACCACACAGGTCTTGTGTCAGATATATCACTGGCAGTGTGTGTGTTGAGTGCTATCAGTACATGGCTACATCCATTTGTGTTTCTGACTTCATATTCCTGACTAAGGGTATGTTGCAGACTATCCTGTAACACCAGCAACTTGCTCAGTGTATGACAACGCTATTTCACATATAGGCCTGTGCTCTGGCCTCTATCCTCCACCTGCATACCAGGCTTTGTCCATATGACATGCAGTAAGGGGTTGTTATATACTGGTCTGTGATTATATCATGCTGCCATTCCTGCCATCATTCCAGTGCTGTTGTGGCCCCCACACATATTGTGGGGTTGGGTCCATATATATGTAGGCTTCATCTGCACAAAACATGTCTGCCCTTCTGCAGTCCAGAGGTCAGTGTATGTAACAATGGTATATGCCCCTATATGTCAGTCTATGGGGGGATGCACCATAACTAACCTAGGCTGTTACAACATGTGAGGGATGTCAGTAGTAAGCTGCCTTAAGGTATATGGCTGTACATTACCATACATTTCACCTTGGGAACATTGCTGGCCTACTGCTTACTGCCATACAGACTGTTCTGTTTGTCAGTGTGATTGTGATGTTTTCAGTCATGCATTTTTATGTAACAGATACATCCCATTGTGTCAACTTAAGTCTTTTCCCCCTAGGGATTCTGTACAGAGTGTAGTTAGAGGCTACTGGACTATACATCTGCATTACTTACTGTTGATTGATTGTTATCCTGTGGCCCAGTCTGTCTTTATTGTTGTACTACTTACAGGCCTTGGCCTGGACAGCGACATATGTTATTCTTTCAGATTACTGTCTTAAATTATCTATTTGAGAGTTGCATTAATCTGTTTGTATGTATTTCAAAGTTTATACAGCTATATGACATGGCATATACAGCTGCAATAGTACACAAACAAAACTTTTTTATGTATGCAAAACTGTGTGTAGTGTCATATCCTTTGACTTCTCTGTGGGTATATGTTTTAGGCAACAATTGTCCTTTGTATGGGTGACACATACCCTGTCCATTTGATAAGATGGCAACTGTAGGAATACTGGCTGTTCCATATGGTGTGCACCCTCTAAATATGTATCTTCCTATACATATCTCTGTATGTGTAGTTACATATATATCTATATGTGTGTATCTGCATATATGTATGTGTGTATATGTATCTTAGGAAAATTTATTGCTTCCACATTGTACATTCCCTATGGTAGCGAGAGTGTACTGCATGATATGTTATTGATACCATCCTGACATCATACAGGTGGGATGGATTACTGTTAACATCTTGTGCCCATGTTGTGTCGGGTCTTGGGTATGGGATTTGCAACAGCTGGTAGTGTATTGCAGGGCAGATCTCTTTTGCTGTGTGGGGGGGTGATATCAATACTTACAAGACGTATTTAGCTTGGGCCCCCTCACCCCCATTAACGGTGCCTTTAGTCATATATGTATTTATTTTCTCTTTTATATCTATAGATATATATCTATATATACATATACATACACACACACATATATATATATATATATATATATATATATATATATATTTATATAGGTTCAGATGTTCATAGGTTGGTACTAGGCTATCATCCCACAATTCCCTGGCTATTTCTTCCCACAGTATTTACTTCCCTGGACCCCTGTCTAGCAGGGTAACTGATGTGATCCCTGAGATGAATTTCCTATCTCCCATCCAATCATCAAGGTTCCTTTTGAAGAGGCCAAATAGGTGCTTTGCTTGACATGTATGGGCAGTCTATTCCAGAGTCTGGGAGTCTGTGGGTCAGGAACTTATCCCTCTAGCATATGTTGTTCATTGTGATGACAAGGTTTAGATCCCTGGAGCATGTGTCTCTGAGGGATTGGGATTTCTTTAAGTGTAGCATGTCCAACAGCTCTGGGTTTGACATGGCCTTGTATGTTAAGCAGAGATCGCCTCTGAGTAGACGATATGCGACAGAGTATAGGTGGAGGTTTTTAGATGGTCAGCATAGGGCATCTATCTGCTTTAGGCCTGTGATTCTTTTAGTGAGGTATTTCTGTGGCCTTTCCAGTTGTTGCAGATGTCTTGAGAGGTACATACCAAATGGGGTATTGTATTCTATAATGGGTCTAATGAGGGATGAGTACAGTGGGACAATGACCTTCCTTTTTCTGGATGAAAAGCCCTTAGTGATGAGGTGTGCCACATAGAAGGATTTCCTGACTGTTGTGGCAGTGTGGTTATCGAAGGTGAGACCACTGTCCACCTGTGTCCCTAAGTCTCTTATCACACTTTCAGTGTTTAGTGTAATTCATGGGTATATGTTTTTTCCCAAATGGGATAACTATACATTTCCTGGCATGAGCTTGAGCCCATGGCTTTGGCACAAAGGATCTGTTTATGTAAGGCCCTTTTGTAGAATATCCACATCATTTGGGGATTCAACAATGGCTACCAGTTTGCAGTCATCTATGAACTTTGTTAGCCAGAGTCCCTTAGTGTTGGCCTGTACTTCAGAGAAGTAGATGCCAAACAAGAGTGGTCCCAGGACTGAACACTGAGGTACTCCACTTGTCGCTTGTCTGGAGCTGGATTTGGAGTTGGCTACTTTTACAGTGTGGGTTCTGTCAGTAAGTCAGTTGGCAACCCATCAAGTGACATAGGGATTAATGCCCAGCTTAGTAAGTTTATCTATGATTCTAGAGTGGGGCATGGTGTTGAAGGCCTTGGTGAGGTCCAGATAGGCTGTGTGGACCACCTTACCTTGTCCATGGCTCTGGAGACTGATTCTAAGAAGTCAGTCATTTCAGAAGACAAGATTGGCCTTTCACAAACCCAAACTGCATGGGGTCCACTGTTTGAAGGTTGCCAATGTCTTTATTTGTAAGTTCCATGATAATATGTTCCATGGTCTTGCAGATCAGGCTCATCAGACTGATGGGGCAGTAGTTTCCGGGATCCATGGTGGATCCCCCCTTTTGGAGTGGGATAACTGTAGCTGTGTGCCACTCAGTGGGCACGAAGCCTGAGGTGAGGCTATGATTAATCATGACTTAGGTGAGGTGCTAGTTCATTTTGTAGTTCATATAGTACACAGCCTGGGATGTCATCTGGTTCCATGGATGCTCTATACTTAACTTTGGAGAGTGCATTTTTTTTTACCTGTGTGGCCATTATTACCACAATTTGGCAATCTTTCAGTATTGAGATGGGCCCTTTAGGGGGTGAGAGGGGGGTGAAGTTTGCACTGAATCGATCTGCCAGGATATTGGCAATATCCTTGGGATCGGTATATTTACTGCCATTCTGTTGTAGCTCAGAGAAGATCTGAACATTGCCATTTAGAATCTTGACATAGCTATAGAATGCCTTGTGGTTGTCTTTGGAATCTTTGGCAATTTTATTTTCATAAATAGCTTTGAAGGATTTTATGAGGGATCTCAGCTTCTTACTGAGGCTGGTAAGGGAGTTTTTTGCATCCTGGGATTTTCCTCTTTTCTGCCACAGTTTCTTCCTTTTGTTGTAAAGTTTGTTTATGGCAAGGGACCACCAGATTGGCTTCCTTTTTTTGGAGGAGAGCATTGTGGTTCTATTGTGGATGGCACGATTCATGCAAGAGTGGATGTGCTCGCACAGTGCCTTAGTGTAGGATTCAGCTGTCAAGCTTTCAGTTCCCATCTGCAGGGGTGTTGTGAAGTTTGTCACTTCTGACTTGAGTAGCATGAAGTTGGCTTTGGAGAAGTTTTTAGCGGAAGTTTCCTTACTGGGGGGTGGGGCTGGGATGTGGATGTCAAGGATGATTAGCTTATGGTCAGACCTGACCAATGAGGGGGTGACCATAGGTGTGGAGCATCGATTTCCCATGTTGGTAATGACCAGGTCTAGGATATTGGAGCCCCTGGTGGGACTAAGGATTAGTTGATCCAGGGCGTTGGAATTTATGAGTTCCAAGAACCATTGGACAAAGGTGTTGGTACATGAGTAGTTTTCCCAGTTAATGGCAGGCATGGGCTTCCTGGTTTGCAGTCCATTCATCTGCCACTGTGAAAAGACATAAGAGGAATATTTCGCCATACCTATCCATAATATATGTGAGCTGGCAATTATTAAACAGGGAGTGGACTGATACTTACACATGGCTGGGACATCCCCCATCCTCCTAGCCTCTTGAATTCACTGATCCAAGAGACTCCTCTTTCTCCACTTCAGGTCATCATAGAGATGCCTGACCTGCTCACCAGTTCGGGGTATGCCAGTGGCACTGGTGAGTTCAGGGCAAGACGGTCCCAGGCTTCTGCTTTGTATTGGGAACCCTGGTACTGGCCCTGCAGCAGTCTCTGGTCATAGTCTTTAACAAGGAGTCCTGCCATGACTCTGGACTCCTCGATTCCTCAGCGTTGCACCCAAATGCACACACCCTATCCCATACTAGTCGTAGTGCCTACAGGAGGAAGCTGCAACCAGTTATGAGATGTATTCCTGCCTGTTGGGTTTACATAGGGCTGATTTCCTGCACTTTGCCATGATTGAATGGTTTTGAAAATGCTAAGCTATGGGCAAACCTGCTTCCCTGAGGTTGGCATTGCTTAAAGGCTATACCAATGGGCAAACTGATTTAGCTGGCCTACACATTGCTTACACCTACTAAGCTTGTCTGTGCAATGCTTAGCATTGCTTAATTTTTAATTTGCATACTAGTTGCTTTTTGGCATTGATTTATTATTCATTACATGTTATATATGTGTTTGGTATCCATGATTCATGTGTATGTACACTGTATGGGGTCCTTGTGTTTATTAGGGGATTTCAACACTTTATTGCAATGACACCTCACATCTGGGCTTAATGTAGTACTCCAGTTCACATATTTATGTTATGTAGTAGGTTATACAACATAAAACTGCATATAGATTCCTTTCACATGTTAAGTTTGATTTTCCTATAGTGAGGATCTGTTTGGTGATGCCTCAATCTTAAGTACTGCTGTGATGGCTTAGTGGTTAACTACTGTGACTGTAGTGTACAGGGTACTGAGTTCAAGACCTGCAAAGGCTGTTTATTTTGTTTCAGGCCAGAACAGTGGCTGTTGCATACAGAGTGATTAAGGCAATTTTCAGCAATTGTAAGCGGGTTTGCTCGAAGGTAAGCAAAGCTAACCTCCAGTTAAATATGCTTACAGAGAGTTAGCTTCAATATTGCTTAACCTGTGTGCACATTGCTTAACCCTGTGCAAACGGGCTTAGACCTGCATACTACTGCTTAAATATGCTTACTCTTGCTTAATAGTGCTTACTCCTGCTTACCCCCGCAGTAGTTTAGACAGTAATGTAAAATGGTTCTTGGGAAGGTGGTGGATTAGGACACTCTATGGATTTATCATTCATTACACATTGTACCTTCGATTTGTATCCCCGATTCCTGTGTACATATACTGTATGGGGGCACTTGTGATTATCTGTGGATTTTACAAAATTATGACAATGACACCTCACATCTGCATTTAATGCAGTACTCCAGTTCACAAATATATGTTACTTAGTAGGCTATGCAACAAACAAATATTGTTCTTAAAGTGATTTGACATGGAAAATGGAATGTATTGGAGTGAGACTTGAACCGGGAATAACTGCTCATAAGGTGAATGCTCTGCCCACTACACTATTGCAGTACTGCTTCATTTGTGTATATCTTGATTTTTATCCTCTTGTGCCATTTAAACTGCAATAAATGTAGCTAAGCAATGGGCAAACCCGCTCACCTACGGTTAAATATTTTCTGTTTGATAAAAAAAAATAAACTTGTTTACATTTTATATTTTAACTATTGCTCTTATAAACTTAGGGGGGATGTTGCTGGGGGTATGCCAACACCTATGAGTGGTCTCATTCATTCTTTTTGCTAACTTGCTGTTCTTGCTTGCAGGGGCATGTATATTCTGAGAGCTCTGCTCTCAGACACGGCCCCTGTACTCGTACATGCTCTGTGTATGTTTAGGAGCTCATTCATTAATATGCCTGGTGCGCTGCTGTGCTGCTCCTAAACGGCCGCTTCCATGCAGGAATAAACTAGTCCTGCATTGAAGAATAGTGAATCTGGGGGTCTTTCTTTTATTTTTTTTCATGTGGCATATTTGTCTTTACTTGAACTTTAATTATGGATAATCTCCAAAGAAAATCTACACATTCCACATATTTTTCACATCTTTTCATTCTTGATTTTATAGCTTTATTTTTTTATCCTCCAAAGTGCTTCAGGGATAAATATAATAAGTATAATTTTCCATTATATTTTCATACCATTCTTTTCTATTTTTTGTATATTATTTAATGTAATCTTCCATAACAATATTTTCATTTCCATACAAGCAATTCCTTTACTTCTTTTTAATTTTCCCACATTGCTTTGTATTTTTCTCCTATTGTTTTTATTAACAATTTTTGTTTTATTCACATTAATACTTTATATAAGCTCAATTAAGTGATATGTGCAATTGGATTTATTAAACCCAAACCTCTTTCCCTTTTCGTTACATAAAGGATTCCTCTTTTAATAGAGTTCTGTCTAGATCCCCATATAAATATAAGTAGCACATACAATAATTATTTTTCACATTTTACTGGTATCATAAATACACTTGCTAGATGTGCCATCTTACCTAATATTACTGAACTGAGTAAACATGCTTTTTTTAATATGTAAACTTAAATGTTTTTCAAGACCATGCAAATATTTCTTATTTTATATATCATGTTCTACCATTGTGTCAATCTCTGTTGCTTGTTACCAAATCTTATTCCCTAAATTTCTGTTTCTTCTCTATTAAACTGAATACTCTTTAATTTTTCTTAAAATCACAGTCCTTTACGCTTTTCCTCATTAATACTCAACCCTAATACTCCAAATTCTTTATCAAGTGTTTTAATTGCTATTTTTATTATTTTAAAAAGTAACTCATCAGGATGTACCTCGAGTTGAAACTATTAATTTCATAAAGCAGTTCTGATCCTCAGGTCAAACAAATTATTAAATAAATATTTCAGAAGGCAGTCAGAAAAACACATTTCTTGTTTTCGAATTAAACTGTATCTACCATTGAAAAAAAGACATTCATGCCTTTCACAGAATATTGTGAGCTAAACCAATTTGGGGGACTGTTTTTGAGTGGGATGGAGACACTGAAGCACACTCATAATGAATATTATCTTTAAAGGGAGGTAACTAAAGGACACACCTTTATACTACACAGAGCCTTCCAGTTGGCTCTCCTTAGTATGGAAGTGGCGCCATTGTCAAGCCAACGATTGAAGGAGGATGAGGTAGAGTGTCAGGGGTTGGTACAGACCTGACAAATTCACAGGTTTCTAAAAAATAATTTGTTAATTCAGGCTCCAGACATCAGGCCTGGAAATTCTGTAAAACAGAAGCTACTCAGGTAAGTGAGAGGATAACAGCATTTCAGAACTAAAAAAGACGCTTCAAAGAATCTGACTGTCCTGGGAATAAGAGCACAAAGCAGTATTTCAAAGACATATATGTCATACTGAGGTGCATTTAGCCATAGCAAACTCTTAACTGGACCTTCTGATGCTTTATGTGGGTCAGAGCACTATGTACAGAGAAAATTGTATGAAAAGATGCCTTAAGAACCATCACAGAATTAATGGCCTTCATGGTTTATTTTATTTATTTATAGAAATTTGGTAACCAGGTAAGTAGACTAGTCCACTGACACCTTTTAGCCACTAACCAGGTTCCAGAGGATCAAAGTACAACCTATTAATAATAAAAGTGAAAATACATAGTAAAGTGTTAGCAACAACCACAATACAGTATAGCTGGTCGAATAGTAACATTTATTTATTTATTTGTTTTTTTTTTTTTTTGTTTTTTTTTATTTTACATTTGTTGAGCGGGCTAGTCTAACTGGGTATATGTCCATTTTCAGTAGATGCCCGGTGAGATAAGCTCCAAGACAAACTGTTAACATAAACAATTGCAAAGAAATATAAAAAAAATTATAGTAATATATACACTGACAAATCAGGTTAATAAGAAATCATTTGAAGAAGAGATATCAAATGCAAAGAAAACTGGAGTTTCAAAAATGACATGTAGGTACATTCCGTAATGCAAAAAGGAGGCATACAGGCTAGTTCAATGTAAAGGTAAATTACATCACTTAATGGCAAAGAAAAAAAGGAGGTATACAGGCTGATGCCATATCCAGTACATTACACAATGAAAGAGGCTGCTTAATGATCAGTAGTAGTAATAATGAGGTAAAAGAAAAATTAATAATACATTTTCTTTTTTTTTTTTTTTTACAAATAAGTGAGAGAGAGAATGAAAATAATGATATACAGAGCATAGAAGTCATATATTGTTAAAAAGGAAATGACAGAAAAATTAATTAAAATGAAAAAAGGGAAGACAGAGCATAATTTGGGTAGAGTAGCTGTTTAGGCAGGTGTAGAACAGTGGCATGACCAGTGTGTTTTGAGGAAAAGTTTCAGTCTTTTTTTGAAGAGTGATAAAGAGGAAATTGAGGAAAGGTTACAGGGTAGAAGATTCCAGAATTTTCCCACAGTATTGGAGAAGAGAGAATCCCCAGCCCTGTTGTTAGATTTAGATGTTTTAACTAGAAGTTTCTGAGATGAACGTAAGGACTTCAGATTATTATAGGTTGTGATGATGGTGGAGAGACTAGGAGTATTGGAAAGTTGGTAGAGAGTTTTATGTGCAATGATTAGTTGTTGGTACGTGATCAGATTCTGTAGTTCCAACCATTCAAGCTGCTTTAAATTAACACAGTGGTGAGTTTTAAATGGGTTACCTTTAGCAAATCTGGCTATGTTATTGTAGGAGCTTTCCAACTTACTGAGGTTGCTCTTAGATAGGTTGGTGAAAATGGAAGAGGCATAGAGGAGTGTAGAGATTAGATGAGTATGTGCTATAGTAGTTCTAGCTGTAGGTGACAGGAAGGGTTTTATTCTGTACAGAGAGCCAAGTTTTTTGTTGACAGATTTAATAGTGTTGTTGACGTGTATGTCAAAGGAAAGATTGTTGTCTATGGTGACACCAAGTAGCTTGGTAGTTAGGTTGGGTGATATAATGGTGCCATCAGTGGAAGAACCAGAAAAATCTAAGGGGGAGGACTTCAGATTTGGATTGAAAAGGATGAGTTTAGTTTTTTGGGGGTTTAAGAGTAGGCAGCGATGAGTGAACCATTGTTCCACAGTGTTAAAGACATTTTGGGTAATGGAGTGAAGGTCAGAGGTGGTTTTAGCAGAGCATGTAAGTGTGGAGTCATCAGCATATTGTATGGAAGTAGCTTGGGGAATTGCTTGATGAAGGTCGTTGATGAATATGGAGAAAAGGAGAGGTCCTAATATGGACCCTTGAGGTACACTGAGGTTAACTGTTAGGCGGGTAGATAGAGTGTTATGCCAAAGTACAGCCTGTTGTCTTTTATTTAAGTAGGATTGGAACCATTTGATAGAGTGCATGTAAGGACAGGGATATGAGGATATCTATCAGAATTTGATGATTTACCATATCGAATGCTTTGGACACATCGATAAATAGTGTTGTGGAGAGCAAATTGCAGTTACATTTTTTGTTGATACAATCTATAAAGGAAAGGAGGACAGTGGTAGTGCTATGGGAAGGTCTGAAACCATGTTGACAGCTAGAGAGCACATTATTGTGGATTAGGTGGTCTAGCAATTGTCTGTGTATGCATTTCTCCATGATCTTTGCCAAAGGGGAAGGAAGAGCTATGGGACGATAATTGGAGAATTTGGTGGAGTTGCCGCCTTTGTGGAGGGGGATAATATGGGAGACTTTCCAGATACTAGGGATGTGGCCTTCACTAATAGTTCTATTGATAAGAATGGAGATAGGGTAAGCAATCGATTTGGCAGATTTCTGTAGGTATTCAGCAGGTATTTGGTCTGCTGAAGGAGAGCATGGTTTCAATTTTTGGATTAGGGCAAGAATATGGATTGTTGGGATTGGTTGGAGAAAAAATGGTGGGGGTGGAGTTTTGTTGTAGGTAGGTAAAGTAAAATTACCAGATGGTAACTGACTGGCTAGTGTTTAGATAGCATCAGTAAAAAAGGAATTGAAGGCATTGGCAGTATACATGGGATTTTCTTGGTCAGTATTTAGTGGGTTTGGTGTACTGGATTGACCTGGATATAGTAATTGGTTGACGCTCGCCCAGAACTTTTGTGGGTTATTATGGTTAGCCTTCTGAAATTGAAGGTAGTAGTTTATTTTATCTGAGAGTATAGCTTTCTTAGTGTTATTTCTTAATTCTCTGAAAATGTGTTGGTCAACAGGATTTTGGGTCATTCTCCATTTAGCCCAGTATTTATTTCTGAGATGCATTTTCTGTTTGGTTTCTTTTGAAAGCCAAGGGGCAGATTTGGTCTTGAATCTGATTGCACGGGTTGGGGCATGGTGATCAAGAATGGCTAAAAAATTTGAATTATATTGTACCGCTTCTTCTAGTGGGAGGTAATTTAAGGGAGACCAGTTGCAAGCTCTAAGTTCCTTTTGGAAGAGATCAGGGTTGAAGTTCTTTTTGGATCTAATATTCCTGATAGTGGTAGGAATGGGAGAATAGGATTTATGCCTGATGATACAGGTAAATGAGTGGTCACTTATATCATCAGGCAGGGTTCCATATTCATATGTTTGGGGATGGTTGTTTATCAGAATCCAGTCTAATGTGCTTTCCTTCTTGTTGTGTTTGTTTATCCTGGTGGGGGAGGTGATGGTTTGGGAGAAACCATGAAGGTTAATGTGGGTGGTAGGGTGGCTGCTACTATAGCAATTCCAATCAATATTTATATCACCAAGAATTATAGTTTCTTGGGGCAGGTGTTGAGATAACCAGCATAGGATATTTTCCATGGTGGTATTGTTGTTACCGGGGGGTAGATAGATACAAATAATATAGATGGCTTTGGCTTTGTTAAGTTCAAGTTTGGATATGAGAATTTTTGCATTAGTATTAGGTGGTGGTTTAGTGTCATAAGTAGTTAATTGTAATCCTCATTTAGATAGAATAGCACCCCCCACCCTTTTTGGTTACACGGTCGAGTCTTAGAATATTATACCCTGGTGGGATGACTTCATTATCTTTAGTTGCAGGTTTTAGCCAGGTTTCTGTTAAACAAAGAATGTCGAAGGAGTAGACCTCTAAGAGGGCATGGAGTTGAGCTATTTTATTGTTAATGCTTCGAATATTAAGGTGAGCTACAAGGAGTGAATTAGATTGTCTAGTGACAAAAAAATTAGTGGATTGGTTGGGGTTGGGGAGAGAGATTGGGTTTGTTACTGGCCTGGGTTTGGGTGAATGTCTCCATCTTTTAATAAGTGGAGTTGTTTGAGATAGTATGGACTAGGGAGTTTGCTATTTGTGAGTAGGGATTTCCTGGGATTGAGGTTGTTATATCTAATGTGGTGTATTCTGTGATATTTTGCTAGTAGGTAACTAGGAGCAGTTGTTATGTTGGCATGGTTAGAGAGGATGGGTAGATATAGGGAGCTGGTTTGTTTGTTAGGGTGGTGAAAGTATGGAAGTAATGGAGTTTCATAGGAGGAGAGTATGAAGGCAACAGTTAGAGATGGAAGTAGTATAATAATGAGTAGTAGTTGGAAATGAGCAGTAGAGTGTAGTTTATCCATTTTAATGGGTGAATAAGTAATTGTGTTATTTGTAGGTATGGAAGTATAGTAGGTATGAAGGAGGGATAGAGAGGGGTGTATGTGGAGATTAAGGGGAGAGGTTTGAGAAGGAAGGAGTGGAAGTAGATGAGCAAATAAAAAGGTTTACCTACAGTACTGGGTGGAGGAAGGGGTGTGGCTTGTAAGTATAAGTGTAGGACCCCGGGGGTGGGTGGAAATTGGGGGTAGGGAAGGGAGCGGAGTGAGCCCGCGGGGCGAACAGAGCGGGTAGAAACAGGTAAGAAGCAGCTGTGGAAGAAACAATCAGCAGTACAGGCTACAGAAAGGTAAGTTTCCTAAGTCAGAAATGGGTAAGAACAGTGATGAGAAAACCTAGAAATGGTAGTAAAAGATAGTATAGTATAGGGTGTAGTTGGAGGAGCTAAAAAACAGGTCTAGGACTACAGGAAAAATAAGGTAAGGGATATAGACACAGGAGGATAATAGTAAGATGAGATTGGGAGAAAGGTGCCCCCTAGTGTTCAGGTCTATAAATGCATGTAGCTATATGAGGGAGGTAGCTATGTAAAGACAGGAGAAGAGTGAGAGCTAGGATGGGGAGTTACGTGTAGACAGTAGAAGGGGAAGTGAGTGTTAGATACTAAAAAGGGAGGGAGGTAGAGGCTGCTGGCTGTCCTGGCTCAGAACGTGCTTTGGCACCTATAGTAATGGTACAATGGTAGAGAAATAATCTGTCAGTAGTTAGACAGCAAACATACATTTGTTGTATCCTTGAGTGGGGATGCAGGGGGTTTAAGGCTGAGAGGTGAAGCCCGCTGGTATTTGGAGAGGATCCTTAGGTTCCTATAGTCTACTGTTGGAAGCACAAGAAGAGCAGGGAAACTTAAGGAGGAAGAGAGACAAAGTAGGGGAGAGAAGAATAAAAGTTAGCACAAGTTAGGCTAGTGTAGTCAAGTTACACAAGATACACAAGATATTCACTGAGACAATGTATAAAGATAGTAACAATACATTTCCATTTACTTGGTGGCAACAATACAAGAAAACAATTATTTTAAACAAGAGAAAAGTTTTTCTAATCAGAAGCAGTAAAACTAAGTTAGCAATAAACATTCCCTAAGTGACTAGCAGTTCTCAGAGCAGCTACGCAGCTAGCCTGGGAATTTAATACAGCCAACATAAGGGACTGATAACCAGGTGTTCAATTATCAGCAAAGAAGCTCCTAATACTCTACAAAATTCAGGTGCCAGAAAGGCTACTTGTGGTAATCTATATATGAGAGCCATAGTTAAAAGGCCATTTTCGGGCTGAAACGCCAAAACAGTAAATGTAGAAAGTAAAAAAAATAACGGCTGCTTTTCCAGTTAAGGTTAAGGGGTATCGCCAAAATCGAGAGCCAATTACAGGCTTGACACAGAATATTAGTAGTGCAGGCACGCTCTGAACTGGCTTTGCTACTGCGGCGTTCTAATAATTAGCCTGTTGCTACTTAATAAGGTTCTAAATTACCTTAACTATTGTGCAATAATCCATGAAAAAAAAGCGAAACTACAGTTAGGTATGTGAGCAAGTTCAAATGCCCTCGCTATGCCGCCACATGGATGGCACAGTTCAAAAGAGCCAAATTCAACTCTAGGGACCAGTGGCGAATGGTAAATCACCCATAAAAGGTACCACTAGGGTACGAGAGTAGCTACAGCCGTTGCCGGCTTACAAAACAGACAATGAATTTCGGGGACTGGTTTAATTTACATCAAAACAATTAATTGGACTGAGCTAGCGCACTACCCATGCTCAAAAGGTACCGCTGGGTTTGAAAACAGTTCTGGCCATTGTCAGGGTACATTAAACAAATGAGAATAGGGGATAAGTTTAATCTATACCACAACATAAATAAACAAAGCAAGCACTCTCTAATTACTTCACAATGAGGCGGGACATAACCATTGACCAAGCCGGTAGGAATACCGGCTTTCTGAGAACTACAACTAGTCAGTAAATAAGCAACGCACACACTATACGAAGCTCCACAAGACAGGCAGATACAAAGTAAGTTAAAGAGGTATGCACTTTAGTAAAATATACTCAGCAAAAGCATTTATGGAGACATTGCAATTATATACATACTAAAGCAATGTAAACAGCAGCAGAGTATTTAAAGGTTGTTATATTCACAGTGCACTCTTAAACATGACAGCAATTAGACTGGTGAAACAACAACACTCATATACAATACATACCACAGGGGCAACAGTAACAGCAATAGTAATAGTAACAGTAATAGTAATGGCAGTAATAGTAATAGTGATAGTAACAGTAATAGTAACAGTAACAATAGTAATAGTAATGGCAGTAGTAGTAATAATAGTAATAGTAATAATAATAGTAATAGTAATAGTAACAGTAACAGTAGTAATAGTAAAAGTAATAGTAATGGCAGTAACAGTAATAGTGATAGTAACAGTAATAGTAACAGTAACAATAGTAATAGTAATGGCAGTAGTAGTAGCAATAGTAATAGTAATAATGATAGCAGGCAAACATTATGACATAGCGAGTGAATAATTATTCACAATATCTAAGGCAGTGGGGAAATATTTAGAATATTTACAATATTTGCAGGGTAGAAATTAATTCTTAACATGGTTACTGTACCTCTCAGAGCACTACCACTGAAGAACATTTGAATTTTGTCTGAGAACGGACTATGTGTTCCACTGATCTGCTTTGACTCAAATGGCTGTGACTTCTGTTCTCTTATTGTCATATAGTCTTAGTTATAGGTTCATAGGTTTGTACTAGGCTAATGGCCCTGGAGCCTTTATAAGCCTAGCTCTGGCATCGTGCCGCCTAATGTTAGTTCCCAGTACCTCTATCAAGATGAGCCACTGGAGTGATCCCTGGGGTGAACGTTCTATTTCCCATCCGTTCATCAAGATTTCTCTTGAAGAGGGCCAGTGAAGTGCTCTGCTTGACATGTATGGGAAGTCTATTCCAGAGTATGGGCAGTCTCTGGGTTATGAACCTGTCCCTCCAGCATGTTCTGTTGATTGTGGTAATGGGTTTGAGGTCTCTGGAGTGTGTGGAGCAGAGGGATTGGGATTTCTTTAGATGTAGCATTTCTAACAGAGCTGGGTCAGACATGGCTTTGTAAGTCAAGCAGAGATCACCTCTTAGTAGATGATATGAGGCAGAGAATAGCTGGAGTTTTTTGAGTCTGTTTGTGTAGGACATGTGTTTAAGGCCTAGGATCCTCTTTGTGAGGTACTTTTGTGGCCTTTCCAGCTGTTGCATGTGTCTAGTGAGGTACATGCCAAATGGGGCATTATACTCGATGACTGGCCTAATGAGGGAAGAGTAGACAGAGATGATGACCTCTTTCTTCCTGGATGCAAAACCCTTGGTAAAGAGATGTGCTGCATAGAAGGACTTTCTGACCACAGTGGCAATATGGTGGTCAAAGGAGAGGTTGCTGTCAACCTGTGTGCCCAGATCTCTTATAATGCCTTCAGTGTTCAGTGGGCTCCCATCGATGTGGCAATTAGTGGGAAGTGAGTTTTTCCCAAAGGGGTGACGATGCATTTTTTGACATTAAGCTTAAGGCAATGGTTTTGACATCAGTCATTGGTCTTAGTGAGGACTTCCTGTAGGATGCCTACATGACTTGGGGAGTTAATAGTGGCTCCCAGCTTGCACTCGTCTGTGAATTTGATCAGCCAGAGCCCCTCCATGTTGTCCTGGACTTCTGAAAAGTAGAATGCCAAATAGGAGAGGACCCAGGACTGATTCGCATGGGACTCCACTCATGACTGGTCAGCAGTGTGACTTGGAGTCCGCTACTTTCACACTGTGGGTTATATCTGTGAGCCAATTTGCAACCCACCTAGTGATATAGGGGTTAATGCCTAGTTTGGTGAGTTGAACAATAATTCCTGAGTGGGGAATGGTATCAAAGACCTTAGCCAGATCAAGGTAGGCTGTATGAACTACCTTGCCCTCATCCACAGGGCTGATGAGTGACTCAGAGAAGTCAACCAGATTGAGCAGGCATGATCTACCTTTCACAAAACCAAACTGAGTGGGGTCTAGAGTTTGGAGATTCCCTATATTCTTGTTGATTAGGTCCATAATGATGAGCTCCATAGCTTTACATATCAGACTCGTCATGCTAATGGGGTGATAATTTCCAGGGTCTGTAGTCGCTCCCCCTTTATGGAGAGGGATGACTGTAGCAGTGTGCCATTCATAGGGATAAAGCCTGAGGTGAGGCTGTGATTGAACAGGGCACACAGATGTGATGCCAGTTCACTTTGTAGTTCATGTAGAACACATCCAGGGATATTGTCGGGTCTCATGGAAGTTGTATTCTTGGCTTTGGAAAATGTAGCTTTAACCTGTGCTGCAGTAATGCTGGGTGCTTGGTATTTCTCCAGTTTTGTGATTGGTCCTATGGCGTGGGGGGGGGGTAAAGTTGGCACTGAATCTGTTGGCTCCTATGTTGGGAATATCTTTTGGCTCGGCATAGGAGGTGCCATTGTGCAGTAACTCAGAAAAAACCTGGGTAATGCCATGGATATTCTTGATATAACTATAGAAGGCTTTGTGGTTGTTTTTAGTGTCTGCCACAATTCTGCCTTCATAGCTGGCTTTAGAGGTTTTGTTGAGGCTAATAAGGGAGTTTTTCCAGTCTTGGGACTTCACCTTTTTCTCCAACAGTTTCTTCCTTTTATTGCAGAGTTTATTAATGGCAGGGGATCACCAGGCTTGCTTCCTCTTTTTAGAGGAGACCGTCTTGGTTCTGTTGGGTATGGCTAGTTCCATGCATTTAAGTACGTGTTCGTACAATGCATTGTTGTGTGATACGGCAGTCATGCATCTATTTTCCATTGACATGGGTGCTGTGAAGTTAGCCACCTTTGTTTTTAGGATCCCAAAGTCAGTTTTGGATAGGTTTTTCATGGTGATTACCTTTTTGGGGGGCTGTGGGTGAGATGTGGATTTCCGTAGTGATTAGTTTGTGGTTGAATCTAACCCAGGATGACTTGACTATTGGTGTAGAGCAACAGTTGCCCATGTTAGTAATAACCAGGTCAATGATGTTGCTTCCTCTAGTGGTGGTAAGAATGAGCTGGTCCAAGGCATTGGAATTGATGAATTCCAGGAAGCGTTGGGCCAGTGTATTGGTGCAAGAATAGTTTTCCCAGTTGGTGGAGAGGTAGTTGAAGTCACCTAGTATGAGAGTGTGGGTTGGACCCTAATATTTTCCAGGGTGCTTAGGAATGTAGAGTGAGAGTCTTGGGACATGGTTGGGGGTGAGAGACTTGGGACATGTTTTTTTTGAGAGCCTGACACAGTAGAAGTCTATTTCCAGCCAGAGGGACCCAGTACCTGACCAGTCCTGACACCATTGGAGTTTTCACATGGCTAGACAGTGAAAGGCACACAGTGCAGTTAAGGTAACAATAAATAATATTGATCAGAGGAGTCAGAGCAAGGTTGTTGTACTTGGACTGGAAGCTGAATCATTTTACAGTTGCACTATGGGAGTGAATTTTGAGTAGCAGTAAATCTATGTAGTCAAAGAATGAAATGTGGATGCACTGTAAAAGCTTAGAAATACACCCTGATATAACTTTTCCCAGTTTTTCACAGGTTTCCCTCAGAGATTACAGTTATTGTTTTGAACAAGCTCAGTTTCTTAGATACAGTGTGACATTTTGTCTGTTGTACTCTATCTTATGAAGCATACAGTTTATGTTCTCACATTCCTTCACTTTGCCCATTTTGTCACCTGCAGAATAAAACAAAACAATACTTTTATCTGGCTGAGGTATATGGTTGTCATGTGACATGAACAAATCTACAGATGTTTTTAAAATGTTGTGCCATGATTTTTGTACTATATATCACTGCATCACAAACAGTGGTACAATGGAGTGATAGCAAAGGTAATGTTTTTCTGTTGAAGTGATGACAGATTATAACACTATTTCTGATTTATGTTCTAAATATTCACACTGTGGCAATACCTCCTACTTTTCAGCAATCATGTTTTATGTTGTTTTCATTTGGAAACCTCTAAATAAAGATTGTAATGGACTATTATTTCACTATACTGCTTGCCAGAAAATTATATTGGGAATATTTATGGCGATCCTGGGAATAGTTCATTTTGAAAGGATACTCTCGTGTGTTTTGATTTATGGAAGTATTCCTATTGGCAAACAAAACAGTAAAACTATAAAACAATTACCTGCAAGGCAGTGTTAGATTTTATGACTGCTTCACTGTGAAATCTTTTCTTCTGGTCAGAACTATTTTTCTCATTTTTCCTTACAAAGTGCAAGGGGTGGGGTGACCCTGATAAAGACAAGCCCAATTTATGACCAAATATTAACACGGAACTTCCATTCTTTTCTGTATATTTCCACCACAAAACCTTCTCTATATAATATTTTAAGTAATGCTGTGAAACACATTTGTTCATACAGCATAAATAAAAATAAACATTTTCTTAAAAATTAACATATGATTCAAAGATTCAAAGAAAACTTTATTGCCATTTAGGAAACACAAGTGCAACCTAAAAGAAATTTCGAGTATCAGCTCATCATCAGAGTACAGAGGCAATTTAACTATACAAAGAATAAGACATGCCCCCGGATTCAGCAAGCCCTGCATGGTATGCAGGAACAGTTCAGGAGCTCCAGGAGGCAATATGTCCACCGTGCAATCCAGGAATAAGTTGCAGGGACGTGCACGAGCACTCCTGCACTATTCCTGCATGGTCGCAACTCCTGTATGCAAATGACCCCATTTGTAGGCAAAAACCATGCAAATGAAGTGAATTTGCAATCCAGGAAGCTGGCAGCCGGCCATGCAGGACTAGTGTAATCTGCAGGAATGTACTCGTTTAGTAAACGAGTATATTTCTGCAAACTACAAAATGGAGCCATGACAACTCCAAATAAAGGGTGTATATAACATGTAAAGCATGCCAATGGCCAAATATATGGCCAGTGGCATGGAAAACAATTTAAAAAAAGAAAAAAACTGTTTAAGAGTAGGGCAGCGGAGTGCAAACGGGATCGGGCAAAAAAAAAAAATAACCTGAAATTAGCATTCTAACAAAAATCACTATTTTGCCATTATACTCAATGGCAGGCAAAAGACAACATGGCCAGTGAATAGTGGTTGCTAAGGGAGGAGGCTCAGTGTGGGACCTGTAACTATGCATTAGCAGGCAATCCTATGCAAATGAGGGGAATGATACTGAATCCCAGATTTCCCCTCAATGCTAGTCAGCACCCAACAGTGTAAGTGCCGGAATAGCTTGGTGCAAGACCAGGAGTTAGCTGATATCATAGGGGTGTGTGTCAGGCATACTGTAAGTGTATTGGAGCTCTGTGTCTTGGGTTTGCCCTGAGCTTAGCAGAGCTAAACAAGGGGGTGTGTACATTGCCTAAGCAGGTGTGCGCACCGCTCACCGGGTTTTAAAGAAAAAAAAAAGTAAACCAGGAAATAGCAGCTCTATGCACATTTGAGCACTGTGTTTGTGCGGCACGCCCCTGGGCTTAAACAGGAAGGCAATGGGAAGGGAAAACAATAGTAGGAAGGTAATCAAGGAGAACTAGCATAGCTGGCAGGTGAAATGTATCAGAATCAGCCAATTACACAGGCAGAAGACCAGCCCAGCCCAGAACACTACTATAAACTATGGAAACACCTTTCCCTCTGGTTTTTCCCACATACTCTACACCACCGGTATATACAAGTGGGAAAATTTTAACAAACAAAAACAACAAAATGATAGGGGCTGCAGCAGCTATCATACATCAACATGTGGAAGAGGCTGAAGGTGGTAAGGATGAGAATGCTGTCGATCAACCCACAGTGAGGAGACAGAGAAGAGTGTACAGACCCAGGATAACCTATCAGGGGCTACATGAGCTGGATATAGTGGAGCATTATAGGGTGGACAGGGACCTCCTACAGCAAATTGTTGAGCTGTACTGGCCACGCCTGACACACAGAACTAACAGAGGGGAACCCATCCCAGTGGATACCAAGGTATGTGTAGGCCTAAGAATACTAACCACAGGTACTTTCCAAAGGCCAACTGGGGATACCATGGGGATCTCACAGGCATCAGCATCCAGGGTACTCCACCAGTTCCTGGATGCCATGTCAGCACATGCCAGTGAGCACGTATATTTCCCCAACACACGTGAGACACTGGCCAGACATATGTGTCTCTTCCACCAAATAGCAGAATCCCCTGAGGTAGTGGGTGCTATAGACTGCATGCACATATGCATCAAAGCACCACCCAGTGAGGGGGGGTAGGGTTTACGTCAACCACAAGGGCTTCCCCTCCATCATTTGCCAAGTCATGTGTGATGCCCAGGGCATTATAATGAATGTGTGTTCTGGCTGCCCTGGAAGCTATCACGATTTCCACATCTGGCATCTGACGCAGCTGTACCAGAGATTTGCTAATGGGGACATCCCTTACGGTCACCTAGTGGGGGATGCTAGTTATGCACTGGAGCCGTGGCTGATGACACCCATCAGAAATGCACACATACCCGAACAAGAACTCCTTAAAGATGCACACGCACAGACCAGAATTATGTGTTTGGGATGCTCAAGTCACTGTTCCGGTGTCTGGACACATTCCGTGGAACCTTGCAGTACTCACCAGCTACATGTACTCAGATTGTCAGCGTATGTGCCATGCTACACAACATGATCCTGTGGAAACAGCTGCAGCAGGAACAGCATGGGGCAGGGCCACACAGCTCCCCACCATTGCCAAGGCCTGCACAAGCAGAGTGACTCGGAGGAGGAACAACCTGAGCCTGCCCCAGTAGTCAGAAGGAGGCGTGCCCAGTATGCCCTGGCCTTGGCAAAGAGGCAACGCATAGCACATACACTGACACAGTAGGGATCCTGGGAATGGTGCCTCTCTCTGACTCGCACATACAGTAAAAGGGATGCCAAACATGACACTACCTCTGTTCACCCACGTACAGGGAGTGTACTATGTGAATTCTACATAGGCAGCCCTCCAGCACCATCCGCAATACTGGCACACCCACAAGGTAAGTCAATCTTCTTGCCAATTGCTGAATGGAGTAGTATGTGTTGTTACTTGTATCTATGGTATGGATGTGAGCATGCAAGGGAATTGAGTGGCTGAATGGGATGCCAGCAGATAGTAGACACCTATACTGGCAGCATGAGATCTGTAAGAAATACTGCTGTCACCAGAAGCCAGTACTACACATGGTGACAAAACCCACTGCAGGAAATGTGCTGGACCATATGATACACACATGCCAGTCAGGGAGGTTCACATATCCAGCAACAGTCTCATCCAGCAGGACAGGTGTAGACAAACACAAGCAAAGGCTGTGCTAAGGCCTCTGAATGATGACAATGGGTAACCTCCCCCCCCCCCAAGGCCTACACAGAGAGACTACATCAGGTCAGGCAGTGGGATGTTAGTTCTGAAGGGTAAGAAGTCAGAAACTGATATGTAAGTCAATCAAGCCTTAGGCCTGTAGTACACTGATATGCCTCTAGTCAGCATTATAGGTTAGAATACAAAATGAAATGAAGTACCTGACATACAAGTACAGTCATAGCAAATGTGTTCAAGTGTCAGGTGTGCCCCCCCCAATTCTATGTAGAAATGTAGTAACAGTCAGGTGTGCCCCCCCAATCCTATGTAGAAATGTATTAACAGTCTGGTGTGCCCCCCCATCCTATGTAGAAATGTAGTAGCAGTCTGGTGTGCCCCCCAATCCTTTGTAGAAATGTAGAAACAGTCAGATGTGCCCCCCAAACCTATGTAGAAATGTAGAAACAGTCAGGTGCACCCCCCAAACTTATGTAGAAATGTAGAAACAGTCAGGTGTGCCCCCCAATACTATGTAGAAATGTATAAACAGTCAGCTGTGCCCCCCAATCTGATGTAGAAATGTAGTAATATGTATGTGTAGGTATAATACCAGTGGAACACAGATGACCTGAGTTGGCCAAGGTAGCAGGATAGATTGTAGCATTTGTACAATATGCAGGTATGTGTGTGTTAGGTTGGTGTGTGTTTCATATTCTGTGAGAGTGGTCAGTATGTATGCATGGTGAGGTTTGACCTGGTGGCCATTGCTCAGTACTGCTGATGACAGGGCCAAGTCCTCACAACTACTGTGCTCACCAGTATAACACATTCTAGCAGTAAGCTATTGTAAATGTATGGAGGTAATATGTGTCACCATCTGAAAGATGGACATGGCATGACTGTTGGGCCAGATATACAAGCAGTACACAGGGGAAAGTACCCCAGACAGACAGTGTATAATGTGTAACCGTGAAATGGACACCCTTGGAATTGTACATACAGGTTTGAATCACAACATCTGGGCTTGTAGAAGGGAATACCGATGTCGTCTGGCCAAACACTTGGAGATATCAAAGGTCATAGGAATGATGTATTGAGAAACAGCTGATGTACCTCCACAAGCCAGCATAAGGGGAATGCCCCATGCATATCTGTGAGTCAGATGCAAGTAGTGCCCATAGCACACATGCACCCAGCTCACCCAACCACCATCCAGAGGTACCTCTCCAGTCTTATCCCTGCTGTTGGGAATGGGTACAATATGACCCCCACCTGTGTATGGCAATAGCGAAAGAATGCAGCATGCAGTGCAGGTGTCCCATGCAGGTGTGTCCCTAGCTGTAAGCAGCACCCTGCATGCATCCACACCACCTGATCAATACTGACAGAAAGAATTGGCATGAACACCTAGCACACCTACCCTGTCACCAAAGGGGAATATACTGTATGGCAGTCTGGTACTGTAGGACTGACAGAATGTAACAGCCTGCTACAGCTGGCCTGCATCACTACCAAATGGCATACAGTCCTCTGTCAAAGGCCGGTGTGTCATCCATATTGCCAATGTATTTTATGTCATGGACTCCCAAATAACATAACACAGTCCACAGAACCCATATGCAAGGCCATGTGGACACACCACAGTAACATGTCCACCATGTCGCACTGCATGAACTGTGGACCAACACCAATACACTGCTGTGATGAGGTGATAACTATAGGGAAAGTATCAGAGAATGTTTGCATAATGTATGGAAGAGCACATCAGAGTGTCTGACTAAGCATAAGAAACACAGGGCTTTTAAAGCCAGCTGATGTCCATGTGTTGTTTGGGATATTTTTGCAGTGACCCTAATGATAATGGACATCAGCTGGATATAACAGCCCTATGTTTTTTATGCTTAGTCAAGCACTCTGCTTGTGCTGTGCTGTGCTGATGAGGTGATAACAAGGCTGAAATATGCATATCCACAGCTAGTGGGGTTTGAGTTTATTGGTCTGAAATTGTCCATTAAAATGATGAAATAAGTCATGGGCATTCAGAATTGCCAATTAGCTAAAACACCTGATGTTCATAAGGGTCATTTGCATATATCCCATGTGCCACTGATACAAGATGCTTGGGAGGTAACAGTGGAAGTTCTAGTTTTGCTGGATTTTTCATTTTGTTTTTACTGATTGTTTTTTCATGACCTTCTCACTTATCATTTTAGTTTGTTGTTTGGGATATTTTTGCAGTGAGCCTAATGATAATGGACATCAGCTGGCTATAACAGCCCTGTGTTTCTTATGCTTAGTCAAACACTCTGCTTATGCTGTGCTGATGAGGTCATAACAAGGCTGAAATATGCATATCTACAGCTAGTGGGGGTTGGGTTTATTGGCCTGAAATTGTCCATTAAAACAATGAAACAAGTCATGGGCATTCAGCATTGCCAATTAGCTAAAACATGTGATGTTCATAAGGGTTATTAGTTATATCCCATGTGCCTCTGATACAAGAGGCTTGAGAGGTCACTCAGTGGAAGTTCTAGCTTTTCTGCAGTTTTCATTTTGTTTTTAATAATGTATGGAAGAGGATAGAATAATAGAGGGGGGTGGGAGCATGGCTAGCATGGAATGTGCGAAGTCCGAAACACAGCCATGTGCATATACTATCCCTGGCTGCAAACACAAAAATGGGTGGCTACAAACCTGCCCATACACCACAATAGGGGTAATGTCCTGACTTATGACCCCTGCCTCTGGGTAACCAGTGTGAATTTGTACAGCTGTGAGGTATTGCTACAGCAAAATAAGACCATACTGTCACGTTGATGTAAGTAGAAGTATGGCATCCTCTGCCACCACTGTACCAAGTTGCTGAACCAGTTACACAGATCCAGCAGCAAGTGTCTGCAGCTCCCCCTCCAGAATGGCATTAGTTTGCAGGAATATGTAGGCATTTGACCACAATACTGGACACAGCTGCATTCACCCTGTGTTCCCCAGGACATCACTGCGAGCAAAAATGTCTACCTGACAGTACTTGAGGACATAAAACATCACAGTGTATAACACTACACGTGCCTGAATATCTCTAACACCAGGACCATGTAGCAGAAGCAGCACAGACACAATTACCTACAGTACCCACTATCCCTTGCCCAGTTTGACCCCATATTGCCAACTAATCTACAGATATCCTGTAGAAACAGTTTGCTAACTGTAGGTGTAGAACACAAACGTCTGCACTAGAGTACAATCTACCTGGAATGGATCCACACATTCAATACAGAAGGGCATACTGGGCATGCTCCCACACTTAGAGAAATGAAGGCAATGTCAGACAACAGCATATTGAAAGGTCATACTGGGCATGCTCACACACTTAAATAAATGAAGCCCATGTCTGGCAACAACAGTGGACCATACATATCTGACAGTTGCAGATGTTAGTGCATACATTCCTCAGTATGCACTAGTCATGCTTTGCACATACATTGGATAGGAATACACACATGTATCCAAGGACAACACACTATAATAGGCCAAAAGTACACATACATAGATGTGTGGAAAAGAGTGACAGTGGCAAAGAGCCTTCCATCATGAGGCCTGCACCACACAGCACACAGCCCCAAATGGCTACAACCACATGATGTGTAAATGTCACTCACCATAGAAATTAGCCATTGGTATCCTTCAGTATTATAGACTCTGTAGTGCTAGTGCTAACTGCGCAGCATGACTGTACAAGGCAGTAGTCATCTAGAAGTTGTATACACATACCTGCGGATTATAAACCTGTTTGTGCCTGAGTGTGATGTGTCTACCTCTAGATGAATGGGTTATGGCCCCATGCACACACACACTGCCCTCGCCATAGCCCTACTATGCAAGCCTGCTGATGTCAGTCACTGTGAAATACACCTTTGGGGAAAGGATAGCCCAGTAATCTCTGTGGCATGTCCTGTAACTGTGTAATGTTGTAGTGTGATATACTAGTCAGGGAGAAGTTCTAATCATAGACATGGCAAGTGTGTTTGTCTGTGTAGGGAGCAATGCTTTTTAGGCTAGTCACACCTACTACCATTCAAATGCCCTACTTTGGCAAGCCTGCTGATGTCATTCATTTTGAAATACACCTTTGGGGGAAGGAGTAGCCCAGTAATCTCTGTGGCATGTCCTATAACCGTGTAATGCTGTAGTGTGATAAACTAGTTAGATAGGGGTTCTAATCCCAGACATGGCAATTGTGTGTGTGTGTTTGCCTGTGTAGGGAGAATTGACTTTTAAGCTAGTCAAACTCACTACAATTCAAATGCCCTACTTTGGTAAGCCTGCTGATGTCATTCACTTTGAAATACACCCTTGGGGAAGAAACAGACCAATAATCTCTGTGGTGGGTTCTATAACAGTGTAATACTGTAGTGTGATATAGTAGTTTGGTAGGGGTTCTATTCCCAGCCATGGTGTGTTTGTGTGTTTGTTTGCCTGTGTAGGGAGCAATGCTTATGAGGCCATTCAAATTCACTACAACCTTCATTGCCCTTCTTTGGCAAGCCTGCTGATGTCATTCCCAGTGAAATACACCTTTGGGGAAGGAGCAGCTCAGTAATCTCTGTGGTGCATCCTATAACAGTGTAATGCTGTAGTGTGATATAATAGTTTGGTAGGGGTTCTATTCCTAGACATGGCAAGTGTGAATGTTTGTGTGTGTGTTTGTTTGCCTGTGTAAGGAGCAATGGTTTTGAGGACATTCACAGTCAATACAACCTCCATTGGCCTTCTTTGGCAAGCCTGCTGATGTCATTCCCAGTGAAATACACCTTTGGGAAAGGAGTAGTCCAGTAGTATCCGTGGTGTGTCCTGTTACTGCATAATGTCTTATTCAGCCAGTACGTATTAATGATAGCAGCTTAGAACTATAGACAACGGGCCGGAGGCTGATTACTGTTGGGATAGTTAGCACCTCACCCCCGCCAATCTGCACTAATGTGGGAGGATTAGCGGTTTTAGTTACTGATCTTCTTAGCACCGGAGATCTCTTTAAATGGACTCTAGATAAACTGTTGTTGCTATTGTACTGTGCCTCACCTTATAATTCTGCATAGTCTTGTATTTTAAGCTGTTGTTAGAGTAGTTGGTGAAGGAAATATTGTGTATATCCCTGCCGTTATTTAGCGATCTCAGAATATCATTATTATATAGCTTCTTGATGTCGGATGTTCTGATCTGTACATGTCTACCTCAGATGGCGCCTGAATGCTCAAATGTGTTTAACCTAGTTTGTTAATATAAAGTTCTTGCGCACAGATCTGCTGAGGAGAATATGTGTAAACTGTATCTTATTGTTTTCATGTTGTTTGTGTGAACCTATATAGTTATAAGGTATTGTACTTCATATTAAGACATGTTTCTTTTTTTGCTCACTGCACTGTCGACCATTGTAGTGCAGTGATTTTTGTACTCTTCTCTTTCAGTGCTACTGTTTCCAAATTGAGTATCTTGTCATTGTGTCTGTCTTTGCTCCCCGAATCCTGTAACCTTTCTTACAGAATCTTGTCCTTTTCTATGTTCTTATCCTTCCTTGCCGCTTCTTAGTAGCAGCCATAACATAGACTAGTGGAGGCAGCAGGTAATACTATAGGACTATTTATAACTCATTTAACGCTGTTAGCTGTATCGTTAAAGATGATTGACTATGGGGCTAACAATAGTTGGCGTCCTTGCAGATACCTACTCTAAAGTAGTTATTATGCCTACTCTCCTCCCAATGGCCTGCTTCTTAAAGGAAGTAGAAGATTTCTAACCACTTTTTGGAAACTCTGCTCCCAAGAGCATTCCTTCTTCAGCAATTTAAATTTCTTACAAACCCCGCAATTTCCCGCGCATTTACACTTATAGCCATAAGGTATTTCTATGGTTGCTGAACACATTACTCTAGTCACCTTAATGGCTATAACTACTTTATTGCTCAGTCGCTTGTAGCCTGAGATTTGTATGTTGGTTCCTTAACGCTATTGCAACTGTGGAATCATAGTATCCTCTTAAGCTTATACCTTTGTCAAGGCATAGGACTCCTGCAGAAGGATTTATCTATTTGTTTAAAGAAGCTGTCCCAACCCTAGAGACTTTCAGGGTCTCCCCCCTTGGCAGTGCTTTACCTGGTGTGTATAATATCTAGCCTGCCCCCCTTCCTGGCCTTTTCCCCATCAAATTACATCTTACAGTCTTGCTCACTTCTACACTCTTAGTTAGTTTAGTCTTTCTGTTAATCTACTGTACTGGTCTCCCTTTGAACTGTTATAGAATACTTGCTAGCTATTAACCTGCTCTCTTTCAAGTGCTTATTGTAACCTTAGTATTCTAATTGAATTTTTTCCTTACAGCTCGTCCACTGTACTATTTCCTAGTCCTCTCCAGTTGCGACCACCTGCCTAGCGGACTACCCTCCTTTGAAGCTCCTCAAGCTAAAGTAGAATACCAGTTCCTTCACGGAGCCCTATACAGCACCCTCCCTAAGGATTGCTGCATGTATGTACTGTCTATTGCTCCTGTCTACTTAATGAATTTTATTGAGCCACTGGATGGTGGTTTATTGTCCTAGGATAGGGCTCTGCCTTGAGTCTGCCAGCAGCGTGCCACAGTCCTATCTTTCTTATTTTTCTCCTGCCCACCTTGTTAACCTGTGCCCATTTTCCTAGTACCTTTACAACCTAGGGTAGTAATTCCTATCCAAGGCCACTAGAAGGCAGTATAGGATTCTCTTCTTTCCCTATTTGGAATTCCCTTACATAGAGAAACAGCCTAAGCTAGGTTCTTGTAACTATTCCTTTGTAGTGTTATTGTTCCCTTCTGAGGCTTTCTCCTGACCCCTGCTCTCCCAAACCCTCTAAAATTAAGGAACTTTTTTCCTACCCAGTTCTCTTATCTTACTACTAGTTTACCCTACTTTACCCGATTAGCCCCTCCTGCCCTCCCCACTTTGACCCCATATTTCTAGTAATTCCTTATCTCTCCAATACTTTTAACTCTGTCTTCACCCTCTTAATTTCCCTTTAAGTCTCTCTGTTCTACCTTATTTACATCATACTACTTTCCTTCTCTAGGATAGCTTACCTGACCCTGGGAGTTATCCCAAACGAACTGACTGATTGTTTTCTTTTTTCTTTAGCTTCTGGCTCTCCTTCTCCTTTGCTCTACCTGCTCCATTCGCCCTGTGGGCTCACTCCGCTCCCCTACCCTACCCCCAATTCCCAACCATCCCCAGGGGTCCTAGACTTATAGCTCAATAGCCCCACCCCCCCACTCCATCAACCTATAGCTATACCCCTTTAATTAAGGCATTTTGCAACTCCGCCCACTTAGTAATACTCTTATCTGTTCTTCTTCTAAATAACACCCTCCTTTAAATCAACTACTCGCCATTACTCCCCTTCATTATACATATTTATTTACTGTCTCTCAATATACACTTTCTCTCAATATGTATAACCCACACATTTCTAAAAATAACATCCTACTCTCCTCCTTCCTACTCCTAAACACTCTTCTCTTTGCTTACTCCCTTACCTTCTATGAAAACACAAACTTATTTGAATCTCAACTAGCACTAAAACAAACTACTTTATACTCTCTCCATATCTCAAAACCACACATCAATATAACTTCATCATCTTTCTACCTCACGCCTTATTACCACAGAGCAACTCATATCAATTTATTTCTAAACAAGAAACCTTTTTCAATTTCTTCCAAACCTTCCAAATACCTACATAGTCACCAGAAGCTATTATTCCTATATGGTGACATTCATCCCAATCCCGGTCCAAATAATCACCAGCCTGCCATCCCAATAGTAAACCAAGCTAATTCTACAATTCATGCCCCCAATCAGAGCTCTCTCCAAATAGCCCACCTAAATATTCGCAGCCTAAACAATAAAACAACACAAATGCATGCCCTCCTTGACCTATATTCCTTTGATATCCTTTGCCTAACTGAAACCTGGCTAAAAGCAGATACCAAGGATAATGACATACTACCTCCAGGATATAACATACTTGACCGGCACACCAAAAAGGGTGGAGGTGTAGCTATACTTTATAAAACTGGACTACTGGTTACCCTACTAGATACAAAACCACCCTTACAAAACAATAGTGAAATCTTAATTACCAAACTACAAATTAATATTAAGAAATCCATTTATATCATTTGCTGTTATATCCCCCCAGGTAACAATATTAATACCCTTGAATACTTACTGCACTGGCTCTCAAACTCCTTCCCTCAGGAAACTATACTTCTAGGTGACTTTAATATTGATTGGAATTCCTGAATCTTCCAAAAACCCACTTCTCACATAAACCTCTATGGCTTTAATCAAACCATTACTGTCCTCACTCGAATTAACAAAACCAGCTCCAAACAAAGCATCCTTGACTGGATTCTAGTCAATAGCAGCTCTATGATTTATACTACAGGCACACTACCTGACAATATCAGTGACCATTTAATCACCTTTATCACCAGACAAAAAAATCCCCATCTCCAATAATACTCAAGTTAGAACTACCAGGAACAAAAGCAATTTCAACCAAACTAACTTCCAATTAGAACTCAAAGCATGTAATTGGTCTCCCCTAAAATACTTACCTCTAGATGATGCAGTCTCATACTTTAACAACAAATTCCTTCAAATCCTCAACCTCCATGCCCCTACTAGATTAATTAAAACCAAAGCAAAGCCTGCTCCTTGGCTAACAAAAGAAACCAAACAAAAAATGTTGCATAGAAATAGAACCTGGGCCAAATGGCGTAGTACTAAAAACCCAGCTGACCACCAAACCTTTAAACAACTTAGGAATGCAACAAAGAAACTTATATTCCTTGATAAAAGAAATTATTATTGGAAATTCCAACATACCCAATGCCAAAACCCTCACAAATTCTGGACAAGTATCAATAAACTACTACATCCAGGTAACTCTAAAACACCCACTCCTTCTAACCTCACTCAGAGCACACCTAACCAAATCGCTGATACTTTCAACAAATTTTTCTCAGACACTGTCACCTCTCTTGCTTCAACTTTATCTCCACAGTCCATGCCAACACCTTATTGCCTCAACAAAAATCCCCCCTCTTTCAAACTGCAACCAGTTTCAACTGATTTTATCTTTACTCTTCTTACAAAACTTAAACCTTGTACCCCCTCAGCTGACCTCCTCCCAGCTGAATACCTACAAATTGCCACCAAAGTAATTGCCCTTCCTGTCTCCATCTTAGTTAATCGAACCATAACTGAAGGCTTTATTCCAACCCTCTGGAAAGTCTCTCATATCATTCCTCTTTACAAGAGCGGTAACTCTTTTGAGCTCCCTAACTTTCGTCCCATAGCCTTACTTTCTCCTTTAGCTAAAATCTTGGAAAGATGTATACATCATCAACTACTTGACCATCTTCTCAAAAACAACCTACTAGCAGACTGCCAACATGGTTTTAGACCCTATCACAGCACTACTACAGCACTCTTGTCATTCACAGACCATATTAATAAAAATCGGAGCAACAACCTGCTGTCCTCAGCACTATTCTTAGACCTCTCTAAGGCCTTTGATATGGTCGACCATTCCCTCTTACTAAACATCCTCAGATCATTTGCCTTGGACAGTCAAGCTATCCAGTGGTTTAAATCCTACTTAGAAAATAGACAACAAGCAGTTCTTTGGGATAATCAAATATCATCTCTTCTTCCCATCACAATTGGAGTGCCACAAGGCTCAATACTGGGACCTCTCCTCTTTTCTATTTTTATTAACAAAGTAAATATGTCCCTTCCTCAATCCATATGTATACAATATGCCGATGACTCAACTCTGATATGTTCAGCATCCTCAACTCCAGACCACCACTCAACAAGTCTTCACAGCAGCTGAAAACTGGTTCTATCAGCATGGCCTCTTACTAAATCCCAAAAAGACTAAATTATTACTTTTTATACCAACACAGAAATCTTTGACCTTTACCTTCGATATAATGTCGAACAATGGCACAATAATATCCCCTGACTCAACTACCAAACTTTTAGGTGTCACAATAGACCATAATCTCAACTTCGATGCCCATATTAACTTAACCATCAAGTCAGTCAATAGAAAACTTGGATCTCTCTACAGGCTCAAACCCTTCCTAGCTATCTCAGCCAGGAGTACGTTAGCTCAAACACACCTGCTCTCTACCCTTCTTAATGCCTCACCTATTTTTACAAACTTATCAAAATCTAATGTCAATAAACTAGCAGTATCTTATAATAATATTACAAGATTTGCCACCGGAGCCCCTTTTAGAACCCATCATTGCTTTAATCTTAAACAACTAGGCTGGCTGGAACTACAAAATCAAATACGACTACAGCAACTTACCATCACCCACAAAATCTTCTATCAACCTTCTAATACCACAATACTTAGTACCCTTATTACTCCTTATAAAAATCTATCGTCCCTGTGCTCCGCTACAAAGCTACTAGCAGCACCCTATAAATCCTGCAACAAAGCTGGAGACTGTTTGTTCGCCAACTGTATTGGACCTATCTGGAACAAGCTTCCAAGTGAACTCACCACTATTACTTCTCTACCCACTTTCAAGAAGCAGCTAAAAACTCTGCTTAAGTCTCAATGGCTCTGTCCTTGTACAAACCCTGACTAAACTATTATTCCCTCTACTCTTTTCACCCCTCAAACCTTTTCTAGGTTAGTATAGTATTTGTGTTTGAACCTTCAAGAAGCAGCTAAAACCTGTGCTTAATTCTCATTAGCTCTGTCCTTTACAAACCCTGACTAAAACTTTCTATTTTCTCAACCTTTATATTCACCCTTAAATAAAAAAAAAAAATATATATATATATATATATATATATATATATATATTCTTGCTTGCTTATTTTCAGTATTGTAAAGTATTTTTGCTAGTAATACTTATGAACCAGTTCTTTCTCTGTAACACCTATTTTTGTATAATATTTCTTATTTGAATGTATAACAACACTTGATTTTACTAACCCATTTTTATTGTGGAGCTTTTCTCCCCGGGCCTCTACTGAAAATGGACATGTATCCAACTAGACTAGCCCGGTCAACAAATGTAAAATAAAATAAATAAAAAAAAAAAAAATGTAAAATAAAATGTTGTAGTCTGATAAACTACTTAGGTAGGAGTTCTAATCCCAGACATGGCAACTGTGTGTCGGCGTCTGTGTTTGTCATTCGTATCCTGTGTGGAGGTGGCTGTGAGTGTGTAACAATTGCACTCATTGTGAAGGGGGGTTTTGCAAATTTCTTATATGGTGGGCCTATTATATGTCACAATGTCCACCTTACAAGGATAACAGATGTCAAATAGCCGAGAGGCTGGGGGTGCCAATCCATACCCCTACATGTCACATCAAGGCCTGGCAAACAAAGTAAGCAACCCTTGTATTAACCAGAAAACACTCTCCACCCATGTCTCATACACAAACACACTTTCCTAGGCAACAACCGCTTTGTTGGAAGTACCCTGCATATTACCCACAGACAATAACCATGGTGTGATTGCAGTTGACTACAGAGGGCATGGCACCCTGTCCCATCACTACAATAGAAACATAACTGCAGACAGTGCACCTTCACTATGTTCCCCACTAAACGCCTGCAATAAGTGTGGTGCCATCAAATGTGACCCACAAAGAACATACCATGCCTTAAACACATGCCCTGTATGGACAGATGTTACCGACACCAGGGAATACCTGTATCGTGCTATCAATGTAGGTGCAGAGTCAACCTGGTGTCCATTACCAGTTCCTGCCACATGATGCCAGGATTGGCACATCTGATGATAATCTGTGTACACAACATGGGCCAGACACCCCAGGTACATAGGTTCATAGGTTAATAGGTTGGTACTAGGCGATCGGCCCTAGGGCCTATACAAGCCTAACCATAACAATTCCCTGGCTATTTCTTCCCACACTATTTACTTCCCTGGACCCCTGTCTAGCAGGGCGACTGACGTGATCCCCGGAGTGAATTTCCTTTCTCCCATCCAATCATCAAGGTTCCTTTTGAAGAGGGCCAAAGAGGATCTCTGCTTGACATGTATGGGCAGTCTATTCCAGAGTCTGGGGAGTCCCTGGGTCAGGAACCTATCCCTCCAGAATGTTTTGTTTATTGTGATGACAAGAGTTAGATCCCTGGAGTGTGTGGCTCTGAGGGATTGGGATTTCTTTAAGTGTAGCATGTCCGACAGCTCTGGGTTTGACATGGCCTTGTATGTTAAGCAGAGATCACCTCGGAGTAGACGATATGTGACAGAGTATAGCTAGAGTTTTTTAAGTTGGTCAGCACAGGGCATCTGCTTTTGGCCTGTGATTCTTTTAGTGAGGTATTTCTGTATCCTTTCCAGTTGTTGCAGATGTCTTGAGAGGTACATACCAAATGGGGCATTGTATTCTATAATGGGTCTAATGAGGGATGAGTACAGTGGGACAATGACCTCCTTTTTTCTGGATGAAAAGCCCTTAGTGATGAGGTGTGCCATATAGAAGGATTTCCTGACTGTTGTGGCGATGTGGTTATCGAAGGTAAGACCACTGTACACCTGTGTCCCTAAGTCTCTTATCACACTTTCGGTGTTTAGTGTACTGCCACCTATGTGATAATTCATGGGTACATGTTTTTTCCCAAAGGGGATAACTATACATTTCTTGGCATTGAGCTTGAGCCCATGGCTCTGGCACCAAACATCTGTTTCTGTAAGGCCCTTTTGTAGAGTATCCACATCATTTGGGGATTCAATAATGGCTCCCAGTTTGCAGTCATCTGTGAACTTTGTTAGCCATTGTCCCTTAATGTTGGCCTGTACTTCAGAGAAGTGGATGCCAAACAAGGGAGGTCCCAGAACTGAACCCTGAGATACTCCACTTGTCACTTGTATGGAGCTGGATTTGGAGTCAGCTACTTTTATAGTGTGGGTTCTGTCAGTAAGCCAGTTGGCAACTCATCGAGTGATGTAGGGATTAATGCCCAGCCTAGTAAGTTTATCTATGATTCCAGAGTGGGGGATGGTGTCAAAGGCCTTGGCGAGGTCCAGATAGGCTGTGTGGACTGCCTTACCCTCGTCCACGGCTCTGGAGACTGATTTGAAGAAGTCAGTAAGGTTCAGGAGACAAGATCAGCCCTTCACAAACCCAAACTGGGTGGGGCCCAGTGTTTTAAGGTTGCCAATGTCTTTGTTTATAAGTTCCATAATAATACGTCCCATGGCCTTGCAGATCAGGCTCATCAGACTGATGGGGCGGTAATTCCCAGGATCCAAGGCAAATCCCCCCTTGTGGAGTGGGTAACTGTAGCTGTGCACCACTCAGTGGGCATGAAGCCTGAGGTGAGGGTATGACACTTAGGTGAGGTGCCAGTTCATTTTGTAGTTCATGTAGTACACAGCCCAGGATGTCAGCTGGTCCCATGGATGCTGTATTCTTAGCTTTGGAGAGTGCGTTTTTTACCTGTGAGGCCATTATTACCGGAATTTGTCAATCTTCCAGTGTTGATTTGGGCCATTTAGGGGTGAGAGGGGGTGAAGTTGGCACTGAATCGATCTGCCAGGATATTGGCAATATCCTTGGGATCAGTATATTTAATGCCATTCTATTGTAGCTCAGAGCAGATCTGAGCATTGCCATTTAGATTCTTGACATAGTTATAGAATGCCTTGTGGTTGTCTTTGGAATCTTTGGCAATTTTATTTTCATAACTAGCTTTGGAGGATTTTATGAGGGATCTCAGCTTCGTACTGAGGCTGGTAAGGGAGATTTTTGCATCCTGGGATATTCCTCTTTTCTGCAACAGTTTTTTTCCATTTGTTGTAAAGCTTGTTTATGGCAGGGGACAACCAGATTGGGTTCCTTTTTTTGGAGGAGAGCATCTTGGTTCTATTTGGGATAGCATGATTCATGCATGAGTGGATGTGCTCATACAGTGCCTTAGTGTAGGACTCAGCAGTCGAATTTTCAGTTCCCGTCTGCATAGGTGTCATGAAGTTTGTAACTTCTGACTTGAGTAGCATGAAGTTGGCCTTGGAGAAGTCTTTTATGGAGGTTTCCTTACTGGGAGGTGGGGGCGGGATGTGTATGTTAAGGGTGATTAGCTTATGGTAGGGTCAGTTCCACATGTCATGATAATCTGTGTGCACAACTTGGGCCAGACACCCCAGGTACAGTTCCACATGTCACTGAATATGCATGTGGGATGTGTGCACATCCCAGACACCGTCCATGTCATGGACTATAGAACACATACATGGCAAGCATTGCACAGCACTGGCCACACACAATAGTAACCCAGGTGACTGGATGGTGAATATAATACCCACCTGTGTGGGCTAATCCAGACACTACACCCCTGAGCCACACTGCAGACCACTGTCATGTGGTCTGATGCCAAGGTATACCATTCACGTAGTCTTGTACAGCCTTCTGGCACAGTCAACCACTACACACCCATGAAGCAATGCAGCCATGCATGTCAGGACTGGCACCCTGTGTCTGTGTTTGTGGAGTATGATGCTTTCAACCACATTCACACTCACTACACCTCCCATTGGCCTACTGATGTCAGACACCTTTACATACCCTTTGCCCATATAACATCCGGATAACCCCTGTGGAGCATGTGATACCTGCACATTACTGTATTGTGGCAAACTAGCTAGTTAGGAGGTCTATTCCTGACCCTGATAACTGTGCCAATGTGTGTGAGTCCCTGAGAGAGTGTGGCTGTGTTGATGTTGACACCTGTTCATGTGGACAGCATGTGTACTACACCTACCTTATCACTACTATATCACTGTTGCAGATGTCACTCACCATCAGATATACCTTTGGACAGCTGTCCAACATGTAAGCTATGTGGCGCATGCAATAACTGCATAGACATGTGATAGCTATACATAGTCAGTCAAGGGTTTGAAACCCCATACTGGTAGGTGTGTGACACAAGCATGCTTAGATTTTACTCTCCTACCACCTCCCTGACTTACTTTGTTTCTGTCTGTCTCTCTCACTCCCTCTCTGGTGGATGTGGAGAAGTACACCTGCTTTGCCTACAAGTGATGCTCATGATCAGCTGATGGCCTCTGTACGAATTACAGTCTCCATCTAGCTGATTGCATCTGGAACAGCTGTGGTAACATTCCCATAGCCACTTGCATGGAAACACACTCCAATATCTAGGAACATCATGTTGGTGTTGGCCTTTTTCAGGCTGTCCATATACTGTCATATTAAGCTTGCGTACCATATGTGGCTGTGGCTGTGTTCACATTGGTTGTGGGTATGCACTTTCTCGCAAGTGTCTATTACTCTGTGCTGTGACATGCATGTAGAGCCCGCTATAATTCCAGGTACATGTGTATTCCCCCATACAAAATGTAGCCCAGTGTTGTGGCAGTCTGCCTGTAGTTTTGACATGCCTAGCAGCCTAGCAGCCTAATGTAATTACTCAGTGTGCTGTTATGTCCAGTTATTTGCAAGACATACTGCTGCCAGGCCACCATAACTGTTGTGTATTTCTGACAAAGCAGTGGGATTCTGTACAGATGTATGTCACTAACTACTGGGTAGTATGTGGCCATGTGACCTCTGCACCACCAGGTATTATATGTCAGGACAGACTGGTGTGTGTGGATGCATAAACTGTGTGGGCATATGTAGTCCAGTATTTACGTGATATACCCATGTACATGGCTATTAACATCTACATTGTGAGGCTTGGTCCACATGTCTCACATGAAGGGGATTTGTGTACACCTCTGGACTGACCACAGAGTGCCAGCATGTCCACATGTATTGGTCATATCTCTGCTGTAGTCCACATGATCATTACTGTGCTAGCAGTGGTACTGTACTATGATGTTGTTAGGATGTCTGTCAGTAGCCAATGGCGCACACATCAAAAACAGATGTGACCTCCCACACACATGTCTGTTAAGACAACCCCTGTTACAGTAGCAACAGTCTACATATATACCTGCAATACATACATGACATCCCCTTGCACTAAGAGGTTGGGACTATTGGTGCTGAGGTAGGACTCCACTCCATGTTCTGGACATATGGTAAACATATATGTGTATATATATATATATATATATATATATATATATATATATATATATATATATATATATATATATATATATATATATATATATATATATATATATATATATATATATATATATATATATATCCATATATCTATATAGATATATACACATATACATATCTACATACATATATGGATATATATATATATATATATATATATATATATATATATATATAGAAACACTCAAATATATACATATACACAACAATATATGTCTAAGCATATACAGATATATAGATACATATGCACATATAGTTATGGATACCTACAGATATACTGACATAAATAGGTATATCTGATTAGATATGTATGCACATATAATTATAGATATCTACATGTATATCAACATAAATAAGTATATCTGTACACACAGGATGTGCATACATATCTATGTGTGTGTGTGTGTGTGTGTGTGTGTGTGTGTGTGTGTGTGTGTGTGTGTGTGTGTATACAAAGAGATCTACAAATGGCTATATATATGATGGACTATACAGATGTGTAGACACACATATGTATGAATATATATGTGTATGTACATGTAGACCTATATCAACATATGTATATGTATATATCCATATTCCTGTCATGTGTAAACATCACGGTTGTGTATACCCTCCCAGATGTATCTCACCATATGTATCTGATATGTGTATTTTTAGATATAACAACACATGTGATGCAACAGTAATATCAATAACAAGTACTACACAATTGTGGAAGTCAAAGCAATTGTTCAGTACTATTCAATATGTGTAGTAATATCAATAACAAGTACTACACAATTGTGGAAGTCAGCAATTGTTCAGTAGTATTCAATATGTGTAGTAATATCGATAACAAGTACTACACAATTGTGGAAGTCAAAGCAATTGTTCAATACTATTCAATATGTGTAGTGACAGATATATTGGAAAAACAATAGCTGTCTTTACAGCTGTCATGGTGTAGTGATTAACGGTTGTGACTATAGTGTACAGGGTCCTGGGTTCAGTACCTACAAGGGCTGTTTATTTTATTGCTGGACAGAACAAGGGCTGCTGGATACAGAGTGGTTAAGGCTGTTAGAGCAGCGTTAAGCACATATGCGTGGGTTTGCATGAAGCTAAGCGGTGCTTAGCTACTGTTAAATGAACGGGTGCTTACCCTGTATAGGCTTCGCTTACCAGTGCGCAAATCTGCTTAGCTGTTAAATTGCAGCAATGCTGACACCTGCTAAGCATGTCTCAGCCCTGATAACCAATGCTCACATCCCAGTCTGATAACATAGCAAGGTAATGACATCTGTAAGAAGTGTATGTAATGCAATGTACATACATGCATCTATGTGCTGTCATTACAGTAGCAAAGGGTGTGATTGTCATGTCTGGGACACACAAGTATATAAGACCTGTACAGCACTGTTATCCATGTGCATGTGTTACATACAAGGGTAGTAACCCAGGTTATGTGCTGTCACACTGGCATGTAGTGTATCATGGCAGTGCTACTGTTGACAGTGCTTTCCCAGGCAAGAGTAGTACTGACAACAAGCACACCTGCAGGCATAGCTGGACTCTGAGGCCTCACTGTCATGTTCCTGGTGTGTGAACTGTGTCACAGTATATATCCCCTACTGGATAATGATCTGATATGTGGAATGTAACTGTAGACTACCGTCTGTTCAGCACATTTCAGTGAGGGCTTCCAACATGTAGTAATGGCATACATATTGTTGTCAAACGTCTATCTGTCGACACATTCATCCTACTGCATAGCTACTTGCCAAGCTGATGTCCGTCAGTCCCTGTACAGATGTGCAGATGGCAGGTATCCAGCTTGGATATGTACAGGCAACCTATGCTTGACTGACACTGACATGTCTGCCCAGCTGTGTTATAACTGGCACATATAGGAGACAACACCCTGTATGCACCACATGCCATGGGTACCTCCACTACACTACCACAGTCAAAAGAAAATGCTTGGGTACAGGTCTCCATCACAAACACTAACCATGTATTGTAATACATGCTGCATAAATGTCAACTGGATCACCTTAGTGGCCATTTGCAGGAGGCACCCAGAGGATTGGCTGATGCATGTCACTCTCACCTTTAGGTACACACATCCCCTACACAACCCATCTCTCCATGGATAATTGCCAGGTACACACCTATGACCACATCCAGTGATGCACCCCAGTACTGACACATGTGTACGTGTGCATTACTGAGGATGGCAGTGTCTGTGTGTTAGTACACCTGTAGTTGGGAATACCATGAGGGCCTTCACAACCACCACAACACCCATTGCCATAGAAAGATGTGGCTGCTGTATCAGACATTACATGTACCCTGTCACGCTCCTCTCCCTAACGACTACATGAGCCTTGCAGTACCAGCATAACAGTGTTGTACAAATGGGTCGATAGGCATGGGATACTCATTGAGTTCTGGCAAGTGTGTGTATGTGTGCATGTCTGTATATCTGCAGGGTACAGCATTCCAAGGCTGCATACTCCTATTACAATACGCATTGCCACACAGTAGTATGGATAGTGTTGTTGCTGCCCATAGGTGAGGCATGACAATGCAACACCCTACTATGCCTGTGGCATATGCATTAGATGCATATCCCTGTAGTACCACTGTTGGGATATACAATGGGTTGTATCGCAGTCATGGGCAATGTGTGATGGTGGGTATGTCAGAGTGTCATCATGGGTTCCAGTGAGTACAATATCTACTGTGGGATGTGGGTGCTGTGTACACTGTCATTACACCATGGTACACCCGGTATATGTCCCATGTACCACTGTATGGTGACCACTGTCACCATCAACCATATAGGAAACTGATACCACAATCCAGCCCAGTTATGCATGTGCTGTGTGCAGCCTACCTGTAACACAGTGGAAACACGGACAAGTTAGCACCGATAGGCCCAGATCTCTCGGATGTGTGTCTGCCTGTTATGTGTCTGTTAATGTGTATATGATGGTATGTCACAATATGTAATGTCCATATACAACCATTACATCCCCCATTTCCATACTGTGCATGTCTCGGGATGTTCTGCATGCAACATGTAACCTGGAACACACCTCACCCTAAATGCTGTATGGTGTGTGCAATGAAAGCCACACAGTTCAGTAGCACTACATACCTAGGTAGGGGTCTAGTCCCAGTGTTGCCAAGTAAGAGTGTATGTGTATGTGGATGGGTCTACATTAGGTTACTGATTATACATGTCTCAGCGGGTCACCTGTCCATGTGGCACAGGCAATAACTGTTATACAAACCTGTGACATGTGTTCAACTGTATCCCCGGATATGTCACAGCCATGGTGTCACCACAGTGCCATACCCCTTGTGGAATATGACTGCAGACCATCCTCCTGCTGACACATGTACACCTACGACACAAATGGATAACATTATGGAGTCCACAATCACCCAGTGTTACTAACAGCTATAATGCATCATTGCTGGACAGCTACACTACCTGACATGTATGCATTAAACATTACTCCTGACAACATGTTACACTGCAGTACATTGGTACACTGTAGTACAGTCACCTTGTGCATCAGAACCATATTAGTCTATACCTGCATCGATGTTATGGATGACAGGGATGTGGCACAGGTATCATCATATGCACAGGGTGTGTTGTCGGTTTGCTAGAGACTGAGGGTGGGCCATATGTTTGACACCATGGTGTAATTAGTTGAAATGGGCATGGTGATGTGGTGTGTGTAGGTATGGGGTTGCCCTAGGTGTGTTTGTATAGTGTGTGGGTATGCATGCACACAGTTCTGCCATGTGGCTGCCCTGTACAGGTGTTTTTGGAAAGCTACAGACCATACCTGGCAGGGTGTGCAGTTCACCGCCTCTGGCCATGGACACGTGAACTTTGCCTGCCAGGGGTTCCATGGGCATGTCCAGGTATAGGTCTCGATGTGCTACTCTCCCCTGATGATGACAGATGTCTGCTGGAACCAGGTCCCTCCTGGGACTGGCCAGGGCCATGTGCACATGGCCTACTGTGGTGTGGTGTGGACAGCACCCCCCCCCACAGTGCTGGGGCTGGTACTGCCACTACGGGAGTGCCTTGGTGTCCTAGCATGTCCACTTTGATCACCAGCTGTTGGTGTTGCTGACCTACATCCATGCGGCTGTTGCCGCACTCCCACCTCATGTTCAAGCACGGACAAACCATGGTCGATGAGGCCCACCATCTCACCCAACCATCTATCCATGACCTCGGTATAATCACAGAGCACACCAGACAGTTCATGGAAGTTGTCACTTGCAGGTGTGACAGCAGCCCTCTGCAGCCTCAGGCCCTGTCTGGTGTACAGTTCTATATGTGCCTGTGCCCCCATGACATTCTGAAGCATGTGCCTGGTGGTACCAGTTGTGGTGCTTCTTCCAGGTGCATGATGACCAGCGGGCCTACCACGAGCACCCCGGTACATCTGCCTATGTGGTGCCATGCCAGACATCCAGCTATGCCTGCTGTGACCAGGCACAGTAGGCATAGATGCCACACTCTTCTGTGCACTGCCACCAACTGCCAACTGTCCCTCTGCAATGGCCACTGGTGATGGGCTATGTATAGGCACTGTAACTGTGTGTGGGGTTGGGGTAGCTAAGAGAGGGATATCAAATGATGGTGAAGTTTCTGCCCCTGACAACCCTGCCTGTGCCTCAACAGTACTATCATCATCTTTGGTGTCTGTATGGACATCAACATCAGATTGCATGCAGGAAGGACCCTGACCCACCTCGCTACCTGTGGGAGAAAACAAGAAATGCACTTTAAGACCTGTACAGCATTGCATAACAGTGCACACACACACACACACACACACACACACACACACACACACACACACACACACACACACACACACACACACACACACACACATTCCACCTTAATACCTACATGTCCCTGATTTTACAGAGAGTCCCAAGTTTATTCTTATAAGTTACCCATTCTGCATCACGCTTGGTAACATACACTCATTAATACCACTCATTAATGCATCATTCCTCTAAATGCCTAGATGAGTGATCACAACACAAGACTTGTTACTCCATTACCTGATTGGAGTAGGTTTTACATGGCCTCACTGCTGTCATCCAGTGTTCACCCTGTGTATGTCCGGACATCGTGAGCATGTCCCCTATATATTAGGGGTTACTATATTCACTCCATAATGTCACACACTGGAGTGTCATGTGTAAGTATTGCTCAATACATGCCAGATCTGCTGCTCAATCAACCTATCATGTGGACAACAGTAATATATGGATACACTCCCTGGTGTTGTCTAGTAATTTCCCCAATGCATCTGTAGTGCTGCATATGTGGGTAGTCATTCACCTTTCTGCTGATTGAAATATTAAAGGTATACCTGGTGTCTACTTTCCCTCCCAATGCATGTTCCATGCTACAGACCTTATTATACTATTAACTGTCCTGTGATTACATATCAGACAAGTATTCCTGGTGTCTCATGTGTCAGTCCATGTCCATGTACTGCACGATCCCAAAGGGAAGTACTGCCATATGAACAACCCCACAATCACACATGTGCATACATGGGCACCCACACAAACACACACATGCACACAAACAACCTACATGCATCAACCCCCTTCCACTCCACCAGATTGCACTTACAGACAAAATAACCCCCCACACACACAAGTGAGGCTGCACAAAGATAGTACACACAGTCCTCCCATTACCCATCTGTCAACATGCATAACCTATAGTACTCAACAGCATGCAGTGCAGGTATAGTCAATCCATGCTAGCAACAGTATACATAGGTTCATAGGTTCATAGATTAGTACTAGGCTAAGTGCCCTTGTGGGCCATTTTAAGCCTAGCCAATTGCCCCATGTAAGAATCAAACCCTGCACCTTGTGTCTGTAAGGTAAACACCTTAACCATTATGCCAACCTCCCACCCAAACATGTGTGTGATGCATGGTCTGTATTAGTAGGTGATGCCCCTTCCCCTGGAAAACACTGCACCCATGTACACAGTATTGCTGTGCACCTGTTTTGCACCCTGCCATGTACTGTGCACCAAACCTCCCAGGCGTACAAACCATTGCTGAATGTGTATTACTTTGTCAGTTATGTCTGCTCTAATGCTCACAGCCCCTATGTTTTTCAGCGACACATACCTGGGATGATATGTGGACAGATGTCATTTGTGAATGCCTGATGTCTGGTTTACAGATCTCAACAGCAGCGGTGCATGATGTGGTAAGCATCAGTGCATCAGTGGTAAGCACTAGGTAGCCTATCTACCACAAGATCCAGGTACAGATTCTTAGTTTTAGCACTTGAATTTGTTTATTTGTGCTCAGCACTTGTTCAGGACTTGTTAGCACTAAATAAGCTATAGATTACTACAGCACTCGACCTTCCTCTTTGCCTAGAGGAAAACATTTTTTGTACTTACTTTCCTCCCTTGCTTAGAGAAAAACAGCTCTTATACTCACTTTCCTCAGTTGTCTAGAGGAAAGTAGTTTTTTATTCAGGCATATCCAAGGGTCAGCTCCCAGTGTTCTCTCCTGTATATCTGATGAATCTGGGCATCTTGAGGCAATGTAGCAATTGCCTCATGTACACAGACAACCCTCTCCTCCTACCACCCAACACCACACCCTGTGAGAGATGTACTTATCTAGCCAAACTGGAGGTAGAGCTCTCTTCAATCAAGACTGAACTTGACAGTCAAGAGGAGAAGGTAAACACTTGGACCACACCACAGTCATCACATAGTCCCACTAAACCTACACCACCAAAAGCCACACATAAAGACACAAAAACATTCACAGAAGCTCTCAATAATAATCTGCTAAAGCAACAGAGACCTCCAAAGCAGAAACGCAAGCAACCTCCATCCCCCAACACAACCCAAATGACACATAGCCCACAGACTCAGTGTGCCAATAAACCGCAGCCCCTAAGGCAAATGAATGTAACCAACACACTAGTCATAGGTGACTCTATAGTCAGGCACACTGATGCCCCACTCACCAGGCTAAACAAGGAGAAGGTTACTGTCAGCTGCCTGTCGGGTGCCAGGATCCACCACATAACCCACGCACTCAGGTCACTCCACAACAAGTACAAATATGACTCTGTCATTGTCCATGTTGGTGTGAATGACCTTGGACATACCTCCTGGACTACATGAAAAGAGACATGGAAGAGCTCTCTGATCTTGTAGCCCAGGCAAGTATGACCCTAGCCCTGAGTAGCATCCTGCCATCCCCCAGAATGATACCACAGTACAAGAACAAAATTATTGACTTCAACAATTGGCTAAGCTTCTGGTGTCAGGGGATCCTGTATCTGTCTGCCTAGGATGACATGGTCGACAGACTACAATGCTTTGCCAGAGATGGCTTGCACCTGTCACCCCTGGGATTCTGGATACTGGCTAAGGCTCTTGCTGCCCCTACAGTGCCTTTTTTAGGCATGTTTCAAATGACAAATTGTCCACTGTAACAGGAACAGGCAAACAAAAACTGAGGGTAATGCTACTCAATGCTAGAAGTCTAAATCTCAAAATGCACTCACTCGAGACACTCCTTAAAATGAAGAACATCGATATCTGTGCAGGGACTGAGACCTGGTTCAAGGCTCTAGAGAGCACCTTTGCATTACCAGGCTATAACTCATACCACACTTTTTGTCCATTTAACCTGGAACAGAACACCTAAAGTGTAGGTGTGTCCATATTTATTAAGGATATACAAACCTCCAGGCTAGTTGTGTAGCATAATACATCCGAGGTTATCCAAGTGCAACTAACTCTGGGCAAAACTGCAATTCAAATTGTAGCTTGCTACAGATCCCCCACCATGCCCCAGGATTCCCACTCCTCTTTTCTTGATATACTGGAAAATATTAGGGTTCAACCAAGCACCCTAATAATGGGTGATTTCAACTACTCCACCATTAACTGGGAAAACTACTCATGTACCAACTCCTTTGTTCAACACTTTCTGGAATTCATAAATTCCAATGCCCTGGATCAACTTATCCACACCCCCACCAGGGGCAACAATATCCTACACCTAGTTATTACCAACATGAGTGACCGTGTTCCACACCTGAAATCAACTCATCGTTGGTCTGATCCAACCATAAGCTAACCACCCTAGATATCTGCATCCCGCTCCAACCCACCATTAAGGAAACCACAGTAAAAAATTTCTCCAAAGCCAACTTCATGCTTTTTAAGACAGAAGTGGCAAACCTCATGACACCCATGAAGATGGACAATACAGTTGCGACTGTTGAATCCTACACAAATGCTCTCGATAAGTACTTACACGAATGCATGGATTGTGCTATCCCAGACAGAACCAAGATGCTTTTCCTCCAAAAAAAGGAAGCCAATTTGGTGGTCCCCTGTCATAAAAACACTCTACAACAGAAGGAAGGAACTTGCAAAAGAGATTAAAATCCCATGAGTGGAGGAGCTCCCTGGTCAGCCTCAGTAAGAAGCTGAGATCTCTTATAAGATCCTCTAAATCTAGCTACGAAAACAAAATCACCACTGATTCTAAGGGCAACCACAATGCATTCTATAGCTATGTCAAGAATCTCAATGGCAACACCCAGATCTGCTCTGAGTTACAGCACAATGGCGTGAAAATTACAGAACCAACTGATATTGCCAACATCCTGGCAGATAGGTTCAATGTTAACTTTACTTCCCCTCTCACCCCTAAAGGGCCCATATCTACACAGGAAGAATGCAGAGTCTCTGTAATCACATCTATGCAGGTAAAAGCTGCACTCTCTAAAACTAAAAACACAGCATCCGTGGGACCGGACAACATCCCAGGCTGAGTTTTACACGAACTTCAGAATTAACTGGCTCCCCACCTAAGCACCATGTTCAATCATTATCTCATGTCAGGCTTTGTGCCCACTGAATGGCGCACAGCAACAGTTATCCCAGTCCATAAAGGGGGAGCCACCACTGATCCTGGGAACTATCGCCTTTTTATCCTGATGAGCCTGGTCTGCAAGGCCATGGAACGTATCATCATGGAACTCATAAACAAAGACATTGGTAACCTCCAAACTCTGGACCCCACCCAGTTCATAGGTTTCATAGGTTTCATAGGTAGGTACTAGGCTATCGGCCCAAGGGCCTACATAAGCCTAGCCAGCAAGGTTCCCTGGCTTACGCCACCCAAGAAAGTTATTTTCCTGTGCCACTGTCGAGCAAAGACACAGAAGTGATCCCCAGGGTGTATTTACTATTTCCCATCCACTCATCAAGATTTTTCTTGAAGAGTGCTAATGAAGAAATTTGCTTGACATAGATGGGTAGCCTGTTCCAGAGTATGTGAAGTCTCTGGGACAGGACTCTATCCCTGCAGCATGTCCTGTTTATTGTGCTGATAAGGTTTAGGTCCCTAGAGTGTGTAGCTCAGAGGGATTGGGATTTCTTTAGGTGTAGCATGTCCAACAGCTCTGGGTTTGACATAGCTTTATATGTTAGGAAGAGATCACCTCGGAGTAGGCAACATGCTACAGAGTAAAGCTGGAGTTTTTTGACATGGTCAGTGTAGGGCATTTGTTTGAGGCCAGTAATCATCTTTGTGAGGTACTTCTGTGGCCTTTCCAGCTGCTTCAGATGTCTTGTGAGGTACATTATAAAAGAGGCATTGTACTCTTTAATGGGTGTAATGAGTGTCGAGTAGAGGGGAACAATGACCTCTTTTTTCCTGGATGAGAACCCTTTTATGATGAGGTGTGCCACGTAGAAGGACTTCCTGACTACTGTGGCGATGTGATTATCAAAGGAGAGACTTCTGTCCACCTGGGTCCAAGATCTCTTATCACACATTCGGTGTGAAGTAGATTGCTGCCTATGTGGTAGTTCATGTGTGGAGAGTTTTTACCAAAGGGGATGACACTGCCCTTTTTGGCATTGAGCTTGAGGCCATGGCTCTGACAACAGGCATCTGTCTCAGCAAGGACCTTCTGTAGGATGTCCACATCATTTGGGAACTTGACTATGGCTCCTAGTTTGCAGTCATCTGTGAAATTCCTTAGCCAGAGACCTTCTGTGTTAGCCTGTACATCAGAGAAGTAGATACCAAGCAGGAGAGGTCCCAGGACTGAATCCTGTGGTACTCCACTTGTCACTGGTTTGAGGTCAGATTTGGAGTCTGCAACTTTTACAGTGTGGGTTCTGTCAGTGAGCCAGTTGGCAACCCATCTTGTGATGTAGGGATTTATACCTAGTTTAGTGAGTTTAGCTATAATTCCAGAATGGGGGATGGTGTCGAAAGCCTTGTCAAGGTCAAGATAGGCTGTGTGAACCACCTTATCCTCATCTACGGCTTTGGTGACTACCTCAAAGAAGTCGTTCAGGTTCAGGAGGCATGATCTGCCTTTCACAAACCCGAACTGGGTGGGATCCAGAGTTTGGAGGTTACCAATGTCTTTGTTTATGAGTTCCATGATGATACATTCCATGGCCTTGCAGACCAGGCTCATCAGGCTAATAAGACGATAGTTCCTGGGATCAGTAGTGGCTCCCCCTTTGTGAAGTGGGATAACTATTGCTGTGCACCATTCAGTGGGCACAAAGCCTGATGCAAGTCTATTATTGAACATGGTGCTTAGGTGGGGAGCCAGTTCGTTCTGAAGTTCATGTAAAAAGCAGCCTGGGATGTTGGATGCCATGGTTTTGGCTTTAGAGGGTGCAGCTTTTACCTGTGTAGTTGTGATTGCAGGTACTCTGCATTCTTCCTGTATATATATGGGCCCTTTAGGAGGTGGGGTGGTAAAGTTAGCACTGAACCTATCTGCCAGGATGTTGGTAATATCAGTTGGTTCTGTAATTTTCATGCCATTGTGCTGAAACTCAGAGCAGATCTGGGTGTTGCCATTGAGATTCTTGATATAGCTATAGAATGCTTTTTGGTTGTCCTTAGAATTAGTGGCAATTTTGTTTTCATAGCTAGCTTTGGAGGATCTTATAAGGGATCTCAGCTTCTTACTGAGGCTGACCAGCGAGCTCCTTCAATCATGGGATTTTACTCTCTTTTGCAACAGTTTCTTCCTTCTGTTGTACAGTTTGTTTATGGCAGGGGATCACCAGATTGGCTTCCTTTTTTTGGGGGATCGTGTCTTGGTTCTATTTGGGATAGCATGATCCATGCACTCGTGTAAGTGCTTATAGAGTGCATGTGTGTAGGATTCAGCAGTTGTAACTGTATTGTCCATCTGCATGGGTGTCATGAAGTTCACCACTTCTGTCTTAAGAAGCATGAAGTTGGCTTTGGAGAAATTTTTTACCATGGTTTCCTTAATGGGGGGTGAGGGCAGGATGTGCATATCAAGGGTGATTAGCTTATGGTCAGATCGGACCAACGAGGAGTTGACTTCAGGTGTGGAACACCGGTCACTCATGTTGGTAATGACTAGGTCTAGGATATTGTTGCCCCTGGTGGGGGTGTGGATAAGTTTATCCAAGGCATTGGAGTTTATGAATTCCAGGAGTTGGTACACAAGTAGTTTTCCCAGTTAATGGTGGGGTAGTTTAAGTCACCCATTATTAGGATGTTTGGTTGAACTCTAATATTTTCTAGTACATCAAGAAAAGAGGAGTGGGAATCCTGGGGCATGGTGGGGGATCTGTAGCAAGCTACAATATGGATTGCAGTTTTTCCCAGAGTTAGTTGCACTTGGATAACCTTGGCTACATTATGCTGATCAACTAGCCTGGAGGTGTGGATATCCTTAATGAATATGGACACACCTCCGCCTTTGGTGTTTCGGTCCAGGTTACATGGCCGAAACGTGTGGTATGAGTTATAGCCTGATAGTGCAGGGATGGTCTCTGGAGCCTTGAACCAGTTCTCAGTCACTGCACAGATATCGATGTTCTCCATCAGGGGTTGGGAGGATGGCGTAATGGTTAAGGTGTTTGCCTTACAAAAACACAAGGTACAGGGTTTGAATCTCATCGGGGATAATTGTCTAGGCTTAAAATGGCTCGCAAGGGCAGTTAGCCTAGTACTAATCTATGAATTTATGAATCTATATATTTTAAGGAGTGCCTCGAGTGAGTGCATTTTGAGATTTAGACTTCTAGCATTGAGTAGCATTACCCTCAGTTTTTGCTTGCCTGCTCCTGTTATGGTGGCGAATTTGTCATTTAAACCTTCCCTAAAAAAAGGCACTATAGGAGCGGCAAGAGCCTTAGCCAGTATCCAGAATCTCAGGGGTGACAGGTGCAGGCCATCTCTGGCAAAGCATTGTGGTCTGTCGACCATGTCATCCCAGGCAGACAGATACTGGATCCCCTTAGAATAACACCAGAAGCTTAGCCAATTGTTGAAGTCAATAATTTTGTCCTTGTACTGCGGTATCATTCTGGGCGATGGCAGAATGCTACTCAGGGCTAGGGTCATACGTACCTGGGCTACAAGATCGGAGAGATCTTCCATGTCTCTTTTCATGTAGTCCAGGAAGGTACATCTCTGGTCGTTCACACCAACATGGACAATGACAGAGTCATATTTGTACTTGTTGTGGAGTGACCTGAGTGCGTGAGTTATGTGGCAGATCCTGGCACCCAACAGGCAGCTGACATTAACCTTCTCCTTGTTTAGCCTGGTGAGTGGGACATCAGTGTGCCTGACTATAGAGTCACCTATGACTAGTGTGATGGGTATGTTGATTTGCCTTATTGGCTGTGGTTGAGTGGCACACTGAGTCTGTGTGCTATGTGTCATTTGGGTTATGTTGGGGGATGGAGGTTGCTTGCGTTTCTGCTTTGGAGGTCTCTGTTGCTTAGACAGATTATTACTAAGAGCCTCCGCAAATGTTTTTGTGTTACTATGTGTGGATTTGGTGGTGTAGATTTAGTGATACTATGTGATGAGTGTGGTGTGGTGCAAGTGTTTACCTTCTCCTTTTGACTGTTAAGTTCAGTCTTGGTTGGAGAGAGCTCTACCTCCTGTTTGGCTAGATAAGTGCATCTCTCACAGGTTGTAGTGCTGAGTGGTAGGAGGAGAGGGTTGTCTGTGTACATAAGGCAATTTCTACATTGCCTCAAGATGCCCAGATTCATCAGATAGGCGGTAGAGAACACTGGGAGCTGACCCTTGGAGATTCCTGAAAAAAAATATTTTCCTCTAGGTAAGTGAGGAAAGTGAGTACAAGAGCTGTTTTTATCTAAGCAAGCGAGAAAAATAAGTACAAAAACTGTTTGGGTTTGTGGAAGGCAGATCATGCTTTCTGAACCTGATTGACTTCTTTGAGGCAGTCACCAAAGCAGTAGATGAGGGTAAGGTGGTTCACACAGCCTATCTTGACCTTGCCAAGGTTTTCAGCACCATCCCCCATTCTGGAATTATAGCTAAACTCACTAAACTAGGTATAAATTCCTATGTCACAAGGGGATCTGTACGGATCACTGAATGGCAACATCACCGAAACAGATTCAGCCGGGCATACTTGCGCGAAAATGCATTTCACCGAAAGGAACTTTCGCGTAAGTATGCCTGTTGCGGAGATCGCACTACAGTGGGGATAAGGGAAAATTCCCTTTTCTCCACTGTAGTGCGACCTCAGAGTGAGAATATTTAAGTAGGGGGTGCAGGGGGGCTTGCCTCTCTGCAAAAATGTAAAAGTAATGTTTTATTCTTTTTTGTTTAAACACACTTTAACGAAAGCGCTTTTTCAGTGAAAGCGCTTTCGTTAAAGCATGTTCGGTGATTGTGGATTCGGACTATTGAACTTTCATTCAATAGTCCTAGATCCATCATAAGATGGGTTGCCAGCTGGCTCACTGACAGAACCCACACTGTAAACGTTGCAGACTCCAAATCTGACTTCAAACCAGTGACAAGTGGAGTACCACAGGGTTCAGTCCTGGGACCTCTCCTGTTTGGTATCTACTTCTCTGAAGTACAGGCTAACACAGAAGGCCTCTATCTAATGAAGTTCACAGATGACTGTAAACTAGGAGCCATAGTCGAGTCCCCAAATGATGTGGACTTCCTACAGAATGGCCTCACTGAGACAGATGCCTGGTGTCAGAGGCGGCCTCAAGCTCAATGCCAAAACGTGCATTGTCATCCCCTTTGGTAAAAACTCTGTACCCATGAATTAGTGCATAAACGGCAATCTACTTAATGCCGAATGTGTGATAAGAGACCTTGGGACCCAGGTGGACAGTAGTCTCTCCTTTGATAATCACATTGCCACAGTAGTCAGGAAATCCTTCTATGTGGCACACTTCATCACAAAATGGTTCTCATCCAGGAAAAAAGAGGTCATTGTACCCCTCTACTTGACACTCATTAGACCCATTATAGAGTACAACACCCCTTTTGGAATGTGCCTCACAAGACATCTGCAGCAGCTGGAAAGGCCACAGAAGTACCTCACAAAGAGGATTACCGGCCTCAAACAGATGCCCTACACTGACCGTCTCAAAAAACTCCAGCTTTACTCAGTAGCATATCGCCTACTCTGAGGAAATCTCTGCCTAACATATAAAGCTATGTTAAACCCAGAGATGCTGGACATGCTACACCTAAAGAAATCCCAATCTCTCCGAGTTACATGCTCTAGGGACCTAAACCTTGTCACTACAATAAATAAGACATGCTGGAGGGATAGATTCCTGTCCCAGAGACTTCCTATACTCTGGAACAAGTTACCCATCTATGTCAAGCAAAGTTCCTCATTAGCACTCTTCAAGAAGAATCTTGATGCGTGGATGGGAAATAGGAAATACACCCCGGGGATCACTTCTGTGGATCTGCTCGACAGTGACACAGGAAAGCCGTCAGACCGTACCATGGCTATGGTGAGTGTACACACCCTTATTGATATGACGCACTCTTCCTTGATCTGCCATGGGACCACATCACCACATATATTAATAGTACATGAGCCTGATAGGTGACATATGTCCTGTACATTCACATGTAGTGTCTATGAAATTTTATTTTATTTTATTTTTTTTATATGAAATGTGTTAGGTGTGCAGATGCTGATCACGATGCATACACTCCGTGGGTGCATATGTGTGCACGTCCTTATCATGACAGTTTGTTGCACCTATTGTTATGTGTACTACAGCAGTCACTATTCCTGGCAGGGGTATACTAGCATGGGCCATCTGCATTTGCAAGTATATGGTCAGTCTGCCCTACACATGTCCCCCAACTCTGCATGATTGCAAGATCTACTCATGCACATCCATTGGTGTTCACACACTGTCGTCACTATTGCTGTGGGGTAGGGTTACATCTGCCACAGTTTCTGAACCTGACTGTGTGCAGATACAGCCATTCTTAGCATCCTTAGGATCCCTGCTGCAGTGCACTGGTGTGTCATGCAGACATACCCTCCCCACCTTCAGCCTTTTTGCAGATGCTTGACAAGTATGGCCTGCACATGTGTCAGTTTGCAGTATCCAATACACTGAACACCACGTGTTACAGCCTAGTCCCAGCTAATAATGTGGACCACAGTATTATGTTATGCCATAGTGTAGATCTGTAACAGTTGACATTGTAATACTGGTATATACACTGTTGTTGCACTGTATAAGGGTGATGTTTCACACATGTTCCTACTGTAGGCCATGTGTCTCACCATTATGTTCATCCCTGTGGACACATTTTGCAATGACAGGATGTTAGTTATCTTGCAGGTGTCTGACATACCCTTCAGATACCCCATCATGGTCACCACTATGATGCAGTGCATTTAACAGCAACAATACATGAACATGTATGGCGTGCATTATGGTTAGATGTGTTGGATGTGTACATGGAATATACCATAGCCATTACATGCCCTGTGTATTGGCAAGCATCAACATAAACCATACTCACCAGTTACAGGCTGCTGCCTTGGTGGTATACCAGAGGGACCTACATAAGAGTGTGAGAGATGTGATGTCAGTGGCCACAGCTATGGCATTGCTACAGGGTGGGTGCAGCATTACAGTGCATCAACAGTACAAGCCCACAATCCTACCGCTTATGCACATCTGTTTATTACTACAACACAGCAACAGAATATGTATATGACATGTCACATATGCACAGTAAACTAATTATATTATATAAGGGGACCTTCATTGTGTCACTACTAGACAGATGCACAGTATTCTAATTTTATTCTGTACATTTTTGTACCATTTCATGGGGTGGCAAAAGCCACATCACTATGGCTAGGCTTACAAATGCCCTAGGGCAGATAGCCTAGTACTATACTATGAAACTATGAAACTATGAAACTATGATCTACCTGTACAGATGCGGATATATATGCAACAGTGGTCTACTGATGTGCCCTGTGGCCTTACCTGCACGCTCCTCAACCAGTGTCTGGGTAGCACCCACCTCCACAATGGTCTCTACCAGTTGTTGGGTTTGCGGGCAGGCAGGTGCCACAAGGCTGGTGAGGAGCTCCTCAACACATGTTGGGGGGATGGATGGCATGACCCCCCTGTTGTGAGGTGATCCCCTGGACTGCAGCAGCATGCCAATGGGCATTGTGAAGCAGGTCAGAACAATGATGCCGGACCTGCTCATAACTGCGGTTATGCAGGCCATCATTGATCCTGTGGACTAGATTGTTCTACAGGGTGGTCCGCTCCTGCTGCTCATGGGCAGCCCTGCTGAACAGAAACAGATAGTGCTGTATTTGGTCATTCAACATAACCTCATTTTCCGCTGCTGAATACGTGGGTAGATGGCTGTGGGACATCTTGCCTGAAAGACATGAAGATGGAAACAGGTCTGAGCAACTCATACAGCAAGGTTACCATAGTTCTTAATACACATATCTGTCATGCCCCCCACCATATCAGCGACAACAAGCAGTTCCCATAACTCAATAGGTATGGCTGCAGCTTACCTACCATTGGGACATATATTGTATTGTACCACACTATGTGCTATGTGTTT